>NC_060122.1:533847982-534151013 GCF_021461395.2 Schistocerca americana
AATAATAGCAATTTACAGCATAAAAAATTAAACAATTTTTTAAACATATTCCAGCATTTTGTAATGCTATGAACATGATTAAGGGAATGGTCTCAAATGCTTACACCCACTAACGTGGATAGTTACCTTTAACATACATGTAAATCATTTTTTAGTAATGATAACCTAGCTTGTGTAACAGGTTGGCCTACCATTCTCACAATGGACTATTTTTTTCAGGGAATATTTCTTGCCAGTAACTCAGTTTTTCGAGAATAACAACACATACACTCCTGGAAATTGAAATAAGAACACCGTGAATTCATTGTCCCAGGAAGGGAAAACTTTATTGACACATTCCTGGGGTCAGATACATCACATGATCACACTGACAGAACCACAGGCACATAGACACAGGCAACAGAGCATGCACAATGTCGGCACTAGTACAGTGTATATCCACCTTTCGCAGCAATGCAGGCTGCTATTCTCCCATGGAGACGATCGTAGAGATGCTGGATGTAGTCCTGTGGAACGGCTTGCCATGCCATTTCCACCTGGCGCCTCAGTTGGACCAGCGTTCGTGCTGGACGTGCAGACCGCGTGAGACGACGCTTCATCCAGTCCCAAACATGCTCAATGGGGGACAGATCCGGAGATCTTGCTGGCCAGGGTAGTTGACTTACACCTTCTAGAGCACGTTGGGTGGCACGGGATACATGCGACGTGCATTGTCCTGTTGGAACAGCAAGTTCCCTTGCCGGTCTAGGAATGGTAGAGCGATGGGTTCGATGACAGTTTGGATGTACCGTGCACTATTCAGTGTCCCCTCGACGATCACCAGTGGTGTACGGCCAGTGTAGGAGATCGCTCCCCACACCATGATGCCGGGTGTTGGCCCTGTGTGCCTCGGTCGTATGCAGTCCTGATTGTGGCGCTCACCTGCACGGCGCCAAACATGCATACGACCATCATTGGCACCAAGGCAGAAGCGACTCTCATCGCTGAAGACGACACGTCTCCATTCGTCCCTCCATTCACGCCTGTCGCGACACCACTGGAGGCGGGCTGCACGATGTTGGGGCGTGAGCGGAAGACGGCCTAACGGTATGCGGGACCGTAGCCCAGCTTCATGGAGACGGTTGCGAATGGTCCTCGCCGATACCCCAGGAGCAACAGTGTCCCTAATTTGCTGGGAAGTGGCGGTGCGGTCCCCTACGGCACTGCATAGGATCCTACGGTCTTGGCGTGCATCCGTGCGTCGCTGCGGTCCGGTCCCAGGTCGACGGGCACGTGCACCTTCCGCCGACCACTGGCGACAACATCGATGTACTGTGGAGACCTCACGCCCCACGTGTTGAGCAATTCGGCGGTACGTCCACCCGGCCTCCCGCATGCCCACTATACGCCCTCGCTCAAAGTCCGTCAACTGCACATACGGTTCACGTCCATGCTGTCACGGCATGCTACCAGTGTTAAAGACTGCGATGGAGCTCCGTATTCCACGGCAAACTGGCTGACACTGACGGCGGCGGTGCACAAATGCTGCGCAGCTAGCGCCATTCGACGGCCAACACCGCGGTTCCTGGTGTGTCCGCTGTGCCGTGCGTGTGATCATTGCTTTTACAGCCCTCTCGCAGTGTCCAGAGCAAGTATGGTGGGTCTGACACACCGGTGTCAATGTGTTCTTTTTTCCATTTCCAGGAGTGTATTACAATTGGAATACACGTCTAATTTGATCGTTTGTTTGATTTTAATTTTTAATTTCATTTTGAGGTTTTCTTCGAGATATGAAACAGTTAGGCAGTTAGTTATTTTCATGATCCATTTATCATTTGCATGATAAATCATAAAGATGTGTCAAATAGTTATTTTATATTAATATCAATATTTTTGTGTACACCTGTAAATGGCATTTGTGTTGAAACAACTGCGTCTTCGCACAATCAAAGCACCAGATATTGTTTGGGATATGATCACAGAATTCGATAAATATCCCCAATGGTGAAAACTGGGCACGGACATATCAGAGTGATTTCATGTGGAAGTATCACTGCAGTGAACCATGTAGGTATAAATGCACTGAACCTAGTGTTCAGGGCTACATAAGCCGATGGATGATGGTTTCAAGATTGTGACGTAATGCCAGCACCCTTTTTTTTTTTACCTCCATGTACTGCTGACAGGCAACACTGTTACCAAGTAACAGGGTTAAACAAGCAACATGTGTTAAACACATCATGAATATGTTGTATCTGTAAAATCAAAAACTTTTGGACAGACTCAGTGCATTAAAAATGGGCATGACACACAGGCAGGAAAAAACTTTATTTACAAAAAACTCTACCAATATGGCAAAGTTGAACAGGGTTGCAACTAAATTTCATGCAGCAATATTGTGACCATGCTTTTGTATCAACGATATGTTCTACATAAGTGCATTTATTAGTATAAGAACTGTAAAAAGTGTACAAAAAGATAAATCAGTTTCAGCAATACTATGTAACACAGTATTGTTGAGAATGGGAAAAAAATGTAGCTTACATTGATTTCTGAAGCTTCTTGTTCTTCATTGAAATTTGAAATAATTGCTGTGCCTTCTATTTTTACATGATCAGCATCACGAAGATGACCTTCCCATTTCAATATTAATTCCCATTCATAGAAAAATAACAACTTCCCCTTTCTGTTATTTGCAACTGCATCTCCTTCACATCTATCTACTTCTGTAATACTGCACACAGCTGGAGAAAAAATGAAATAGAATAAAATAACCCAAAGGTTTAAACTAATCCAAGACCATCAATGTTCTTTAATGGGAAGCAAAAAAACAAAGTATCATCAAAATCAAATATAAAAGTTTTCAATTACAACAGATTAAAGGTGCTGTGATACAGATGAAAGCAATATACATTATAGCTCATAAATTCCATGTCCCATATGTCACATTCATGGTAAACATTATTTGTAGAATATGTCAACAAAGATTTCACAATTAAAATACAACTTTTTACAGTTACATGCTGATCATTTACAGGTTTTTAATTCACTATTTACCTCTTTTAAAAATCCTCTAAGGTGTAGGATTGTTCTACATTTACATCTACATATATACTCCGCTAGCCAGCAAGCGGTGTGTGGCGGAGGGCACAATTGGCGCCAAAGTCATATTTCCTCCCCCTCTGTTCCACTTGCGTATTGCGTGAGGGAAAAACAACTGTCTGAATGCCTCAGTATGAGCTCTTATTTCCCTTATCTTTGAATAGTGATCATTGCGTGATTTGAAAGTTGGTGGTAATAATATATGCTCTCCATCCTCAGTGAAGATCGGATTTCGGAATTTAGTGAGCAGCCCCTTCCGTTTAGTGCACCGTCTATCTGCAAGTGTGTCCCACTTCAAACTTTCTATGAGATTTGTAACGTTCTCACCATGGCTAAATGTACCAGTCACGAATCTTGCCGCTCTTCTTTGGACCTTCTCAATCTCTTGAATCAGACCCAACTGGTAAGCGTCTCATACCGAAGAACAATACTCCAAGACTGGACGAACTAATGTTTTGTAAGCTATTTCCTTTGTTGAAGGACTGCATCACTTCAGGATTGTTAATGAGAAAGAACTGTATCTTAATTTAAAAACATTAATATTTTTTGTAGTTATTTCAATTTCCATGAATAGATTCAAAAAGAGTTTTAACACCACGTGTAGAGCTACATGTAGATGATTACTTTGCAATTCAACCTATGTGTTTGGCAGGGGGTTCGTCGAACCACTTTCAGACTCTTACTGGAGCAATCCACTCTCGAATAGTACATGGGATAAAAAATGAACACTTAAATCTATCTCTATGAGCCCTGATTTCTATAATTTCATTTTGATGGTTGTTTCTCCCCATGTACACTGGAGCCAACAAAATCTATTAACATCTGGAGGGGAAAGGTGGTGATTGAAATTTCCTGAAAAGCTCTCACACAGTGAGAAACACCTTTTTTTAGTGATTGCCACACCATCTTGTAATCATATCCATGACACTCTCGTGCCTTTTTTGCAATAGTAAGAAATAAGTTGCCCTTCATTTACCTTTTTCAATGTCCCCGTCAATCCTATGGATTTCATATCACGCATCAGAACTCTAGAAGAGGATGGGAAATTGTAATGCAAGCTGTCTATCAAGCAGCATCTTCTAAGTACTCTGCCAATAAAACCTAGTGTCTGGTTCACACTCCGCACAACATTTTCTATGTTATGATTCCAGTTTCAGTTGTAATTATATCCCTAGGTATTTAGTCAAATTAATGGCTGTTAAATTTGTATGATTTATAATGTAGCCAAATTGTAATGGATTCCTTTTAGTACCCACGTGGATGATCTCAAACTTTATATTCTTATTAGTTAATTGTACCCTACAATGTATTTTCCCTACATAATTTTGCAACTGATTTTGTTTTTACACTGACTTTACAAGATTGTAAATGGCAGTATCATCTGAAAATTATCCAAGAGGGCTGCCCAGATTGTTTGTTAAATACAGATTAGGAAAGCAGAGGGCCTATGACATTTTCGTGAGAAAGGGAAGACATCATTTCTGTTTTACTCAGTGACTTTCCATCAGTTACTACAAACTGTGACCCCTCTGACAGGAAATCACGAACGCAGTCACACAACTGTGATTAAACTTCACAGACACGTAATCTGATTAGAAGCGATTTCTATGAGGGATGGCATCAAAAGCCTTCTAGAAATCTGCAAATATGGAATCAACTTGAGATCCCCTTTCAATAGCATGCATTACTTTGTATAAATAAAGAGCCAGTTCTGTTTCATAACAATGATTTTTCTGGACCCGTGCTATGTGCCAATAGATCATACTCTCTGAGGTAATTCATAATGTTCACTCACTGTATATGTTACAAAATCCTACTGCAAATCGATGTCAGTGATATGGGTTTATAATTCAGTAGATTACCTTTATTTCCTTTCTTGTGTGTTGGTGCAACCTGTGCAAATTTCCAGTCCTTAGGTACACTACTTATGTCAAGCAAGCAATTGAATTTCACTGCTAAATATGGAGTTATTACATGAACATAGTTCAAAAGCATCCTAACTGGTAATCTATCTGGACTGTAAGACTTGTCTTTACTAAGTAATTTAAATTGCTTCACTACAACAAGGATACCTATTTCTAAGTTACTAATGTTGACAGCTGTTCTTGATTCAAATTCTGGAATATTTACTTTGTCTTCTTTGCTGAAGGAATTTAGTTACTACACTTTAGTGGCACTGCTATCAGTCACATTACCACTGTGAAAGTATTCACTGTGTGTTGCTGTTGATATACTTTCCACATGACAAGAATCTCTTTGGATTTTCTGTATGATTTTGAGACAGAACTTCATTCCGGGAACTATTAAAAACATCTCGCACTGAAGCCCACACCAAATTTCAAGCTTCTTTTTTTATACTGTACGATGGTGAATCTTTTCACCTCTTATTAATTTATTTTGTATAAATCTCTTAATTACTGTTATTACTATTTTGTTAAATGTAAGCCACATCTGGTCCATGCTTATATATGTAGTTAGCTTGGAAGGAATGAACACTGTCTTGAAGCTTATTTTTGTCTGCTTGTTTAAATAAATATATTCTGCATTTATTTTTGGTGGTTTGTTTCAATATTCAGTCTCACTACAATGACCTTGTGGTCACTATCTTTGTATCCATCATGATGCTCTACTTGCTTAGCATCATTAACTGCTAAGAGGTCAAGTATGTTATTGTAACCATTTACAATTCGAGTGGGTTCCAGAACTAAAACTCATCATAATTTTCAGGTAAAGCACATAGTATGATTCTGGACAATGTCCTACACCTAACACCAAATTTAAAATGTATTTTCAACAACGTATTGAGGGCAGATTGGAGTCATCATGAACTATAATTGTTTAAGGGGCAGAAAAATGAAAAAGAGTCAGATGGAAAAAAGTACGTAATATTTTTATAATTCCAAAACTTACCATTATAACAAGTAATACATGTATCTTGCTGTGAGACAAGATGGTCAATGCCTTCATGGAAAAATGTTTGCAGTTGCCTACAGGACCACTATTGTACCGAGACATGCACCTCTTCAGTCAAAGCAAAATGACAGCCAAGAAAGTCTTTCTTCAGGACTCCAAAAATATGGAAATGACAAGGGGAGAGTTTGGGACTCTATCCTCCCTACATCCGCAATTTCTCCCCTTGTGACCAAAATGTATAGTTTGATCTGTGTACTTTAGTAATTTAGTTTTTTTAGTTCCTGCAAGTTAATTTCACACTTAATAAACACAGTTCTCACGTTTTTGTTTGTGTTGGAAAGCAAACCGATTTTGTGACACATTACAAGTAACTATCAGGAGCAAATTATTTAGTCTAACTTGGGCACTTTGGTAGTTCAGTTTGAATCTCTGCATATTAATCTAATTTATTAAACACAGTTCTTGTATTATCCTCTGTGTCTACAGTAGACTACCACAACATATGTCAATTGTTCTATGTTTGTCTGTGTAGTGCAGTTTTCCACAGTCTTTAGTTTGGATAGGGACTGTGATTGCTGTGTGCGGATGTGAGCCGAGTTGGTGACACTTTGCTCTAAGCTCCAGGTTGTGATAGGTTCAGTTACAAAGCTTGAAGCTGCAGTGGATGGGCATCACTACTGTGATGCTGATAGGTCTGCATCGGTGACCAGCCCAGTTACTGCTCACACTGAGGTTGACCCCTCGCCCATGGTTGAGTGGGAGGTGACCTTCGGGCATGGCAGGCAGCAAAAGACTTCCCAGAGGGCAGCACATAAGGCCTTCCCGGTTAGTTTGACAAACAGGTTCCAGGTGCTGCCTGTGGCAGACACTGCCCCTCAGCCAGATGCAGTCACTTGTCCTGTTTCAGAGAAAACCTCTCAACCTGCAAGATCAGTGCAATCACAGAGGGTGGGATTATTGGTAATCGCGTGATACTATGTTAGGTGCATTATGGGGGCACTTAGGGACATGCCTGCCAAGGAGGGGCAGAAAGCTAATTTACACTCCATGTGCATACCGAGTTGAGTCACTCCAGACATGGAATGGGTCCTTCTGAATCCCATGAACAGCACAGGGTGCAGCCAACTGCATGTGATGGCTCACATAATTATGTGACTTTGGATTGGAATATATTGTCTCTGATTTTGAGTGGTTTACTAAGGGTAAAGATTGCCAGTCTTGCTTGTGAGATGAAAGGACAGCTCACCATTTGCAGCATAGTTGACAGGACCGATTGTGGACCTCTGGTACAGAGCCAAGTGGAGGGTCTGAATCAGAGACTCAGACAGTTCTACGACTGTGTAGGCTGCAGATTCCTTGACTTGTGCCATAGAGTGGTTGGGTTTCGGGTTCTGCTGAATAGGTCAGGAGTCCACTACATGCAGAAGGCAGATACACCGATAGCAGGAGCTATGTGACATGGATTGGTCAGTTTTTTTTTAGGTTAGAGGGTCTCTGGGAAACACAAAAAGGGCTTCACGCTCAAAGGGTGCAGTTCGAACAGAGGAAGTACGTAGATACAGGAACCATCAGTATAACAGCTGTAAATTGTCATAGCTGTGTTGTGAAAGTACCAGAACTCCAAATGCTAATAGAAAGCACCGATGCTCAAATCATTATAGGCATTGAAAGCTGGCTAAAGTTCGAGATAAGCTCAGCTGAAATTTTTGTGAAGGACCTAACGGTATTCAGAAGGGATAGGTTAAATACAGTTTGTGGTGGCATGTTTGTTTTGAGAAGTAGTTTATCTTGTATCAGAATTGAAGTAGAGAGTTCCTGTGAGTTAGTATGGGTAGAGCTCATTCTTGGCAACCAGAATACAACAATAATTGGAGCCTTTTACCACCTCTCAACTCAGATGATACAACTGCTGAAAGTTTCAAAGAAAACTTGAGTTTAATTCAAACTCATATAATTATAGTTGGTGGTGACTTCAATTTATGTTTGATATCTCAGTGAAAATGCATGTTTAAATACGGAATTATGCATAAAACATCATCCAAAATTGTGCTAAATGCATTCTCTGCAAATTATTTTGAGCAGTTACTTCATGAGCCCAGGCAAATAGTAATTGGTTGTGAAAACACACTTGACCTCAGCTAATAAGAAGCATCAAAATGGATACAGGGACTAGTGAACACAGGGTTGTCATAGTGAGACTGAATACTGTCATCCCCAAATCCTCCAAAAATAAACACAAAATATACCTATTCAAAAAAGCAGATAAAAATTAACTTGACACCTCCTTGAGAAATAATCTCAAATTCTTCCTTATTAACAATGTAAGTGTAGATCAGATGTGGACTAAATTCAAAGAAGTAGTATCAACAGCAATTGAGAAGCGTCAGAACACTGTTGCAGATGCAACAAAAAAAGCATGCCAAATTTAAGCGAATGCAAAATCTCCAAGATTGGTGATCTTTAGCAGAAGTTCGAAATTTAGCACGTTGTTATCATAGTTTCCACAACAAATCTTTGTCTCACAATGTGGCAGAAAAGCCAGAGAGATTCTGGTCATATGTAAAATATGCTACTGGCAAGACAATGAATGCCTTCTCCACATAATAGCAATGGAAATACCATCGACAACAGCTCTCCCAAAGCCAAGTTATTAAACACAACCTTTCGAAATTCCTTCACCAAAGAACAAACAGTAAATATTCCTGAATTCGAATCAAGATTAGCTGCCAACATGAGTAACTCAGAAGTAGATATCCTTGGAGTAGCAAAGCAATTTAAATCACTTAATAAAAGCAAATCTTCGAGCCCAGGCTGTACAGCAATTAGGTTCCTTTCTGAGTATGCTGATGCAGTAGCTCTATGCTTAACAATCGTATACAACTGCTTGCTCAACGAGACATCGGTACCCAAAGAATGAAAAGTTGCACAGGTCACATCAATATTCAAGAAGGGTAGCAGTAATAACCCACTAAATTACAGGCCCACATCATCAACATCAATATGCAGAAGGATATTGGAACATATATTGTGCTCGAACACTATGAATTACCTCAAAGAGAACAGTCTGTTGACACACAGTCAACATGGATTTGGAAAACGTCATTCTTGTGAAACACAACTACCTCTTTACTCATATGAAGTGCTATTGACAAGGGTATTCAAATTGATTCTGTATTTCCAGATTTAAAGAAGGCTTTTCACACTGTACCACACAAGCAGCTTTTAGTGAAATTCTGTACTTATGGAAGACCATCTCAATTATGTGACTGGATTCGTGATTTCCTGTCAGAGAGGTCACAGTATCCTTTCTGTAAATTGTGACATCCCTGTTAAGAACTTCAGCTGTACTTACCTCCTACTTTATCCAGCTTTCAGTACCTCTAAGAATTTCAGCTTCAGTGCTTTCTATTGGCACTTCGAGCTCTGGTTCTGTCCCAACACAGCTATGACAATTTACAACTATAATGCTAATGGTTCCTAGGTCTATACTTGTCCTATGTTTGACCCACTCCCTTTCAGACTGAAGCCTTTTTGTAATTTCCCAAGACCCTCTCACCTAAAAAAACGCTATCCATCCCACTTGACACAACCCCAATTATCTGTTTAGCCATTTCCTGTGTGTAATAAACCCCTGACCTATTATGCAGATCATGACACCTCTCCAGCCTATAATTCAAGGCAATGACTCTACAACCTACATGGTCACACAACCATCTGAGTCTGCTTCAGACCTTCCCCTAGCATGTGTACAAACAGTCCAGTCAGTTATGTCAACGATGCTACAAAGGGCGAGCTCTGTCTTCATCTCACAAGGAAGATTGACAGGCTTCACCACTTCAGATAGCCACCAGAAACCAGACAGAATGTCTTCTAATCCAAAGCAAGAAAAAGGTAAGTTAATGCAGATGAGTAGGAAAAATAACCTTGTAATGTTTAAATACAGCATTAGTAGTGTACTGCTTGACACAGTCATGTCTATTAAATAAGAAGGCATAATTTGCAAAGCTATATGAAATGCAACAAGCACCTAATGATGGTAGTTCATCAGCACCACTAACTAGTGGGTAGTGTTGATGACCAACAAAGTCATGTATTCTTAGGCTGTGGTTAATATTCCCAGTGGATTAAACAGATGCCTATTAGATATATACATGTATGGACTAAGAACATAATCAACATTACTTTCTTATGTAAAATTAATATTTTCTACTTAAGTCAAGAGTTACTCCAAAATATTTCATAGGGCATCCATAAATAAAGACTCCAAAATATTTTAACTTACTGATTTCTACATCTACAAAGTTAGCAATTATTTTTATAGCAAAACTATCCAAATAGTTGAACCTATAGTTCTAGCAGGTGCATTAAATGGTCTTTCCACTTTAACTTTTCATCAGTACGAGCAACCAAGATTTATGACACTCTACACTTTTCTTTCCACTATGTTAATAGCAGGTGGGATATTTTTGAGAATACATGTGTGGATGATCCAGGTTCTTTACAGCTTAAAGCTAATTTCTCTTGATCTGAAAAAGAAACTTGTACACACATTTGTCCTTCAAATGATTTATTATAGCAATGTTATCTTGAAAAGCCTTTCTCAGGAAAGCTTAGCCCACCTGGAACCGGTTATGAATGCATGTGTTCATTTTATCATCGAGAATTCAACTCTTTGATCATATTTCACCATCGCACAGCTATCCTGGCTGCATGCAGGCAAACACAGAGACTTCCGTACTCTCTATCTTCTCTGTTGTCTTAACGATGAACACTGTCCTTCATATCTCTCCACTATACTAATGCTCTTATCTGAACAACATGTCATAAATGCCAATTCCCACCAGATCAAAATCCTTTCTGCCGCATTAAGAACTGAATAACATCTCCAGTTTCAGAAGACAGGTAATAACATATCTACAGAAGCTACAATAAGGGTTACCACTATCCCTGTACACACTCGTTACCCTTGTGCATCCTTCCTTCCAACCAGATCAATCTCTTTTCTCAGTGGTCTTAACTGGTACAGTCTTCTTAAATTTCCATTCCCTAGAACCTGCTGCATCAGAAAACATTTATCTTGTACACCTACAAATTATTTTTGTCTGCCACTATTGTTATTAATGTTGTTATTATGACATAATTATTATTACATTATCATCATTATTTTACTATTGTCACTATTAGTAGTAGCGTATGCTTTAGTACAAGTACTGCCAGCATTAAATTTATTAGTTCATAGTCAGTGTTATTTAATCACATTGCCACTTATGAGATTCAAATGATTTTAATACTATTTGTCATATTAAAATTATTTCTTAGGGAACTATGACGTAAAAAAATGTACTGTATGTGGGAAAAACTAGCCTGATGAAAGAGAGAGCCTGATAGTCCTAAGCAGTTCATGCTGAATAAACAAACAAATAAATAAAAAGCTAGCCCATCTGTGCAAAACTAGTTGATAACCTTGGAGTGGCCTTGGGTAATTGGCCTCTTTTGTGGCAGGGTTGAATGGCAGCACTGGGTCATTGGCAGGATGTTGGCCATTGGTAACATGTGAAAACATCATCAACAGTCAAACATTTTAATTGGGCTCAAGCTACGACACTAATAGCATAGTTTTGTGGCATCCACCCCCCCCCCCCCCCCCTTTGGCATATTGTGAGGACAATACATGGAGGTGTGCTGAGACAAGCAGGCAGCCAGAGGCCAGCTGTGACATGACAGAGCACAGGAATCTGATGCCCAGAGTCCGTGCATTGCTGCATGCACTTGTACACAATGTAGCTGTTTTCAGCAAGGCTTGGAAGCCAACTGTAATTGTTTCAGGGGATTTTAATCCTCAGAAGTGGAACTCACCCTTGCAAGCACCAGGATGCTCAAATCAGCATAGGAGTGTAAGTGGCTAAACTGCTCTGTCCTCGAATGGCTGCCCTCCAGGACATAAGTCTGCTTTGGCTGGAGTGACCCAGAGATCAGTCACAAGTGCAAAGGTGCCAAGTCCAAGGAGATGGATTCAGAGCCTGCCTTTGGACCAATTGTGGTGAAGGCCCAAGCTACTGATGGCTGCTTGCAGAACCACACTGCCTCTTTGCCTGGTTTAATCCTTTTCTCATGGTTGATGCTGCCAAGTTGGACACCTTTAGCTCAGAATGACAGGCATTAATACTGATTTGGTGCTCATTTGTTGTGCCAATATATGCTTTTAACCAGATATGGTATAATAAGTTTCTAACTTTAAATAAGGTGTGGAATCTAGCCAGTTGGTCCTGCAGCAGCCCTGCCCACTTGTTGTGTTGTCAGTATTGTGGTGCTCATAATGCATAAACAGGCTGGTTGCTGCAACTACCATGACAGTGCGTCACATAACCACCATTCACTTTCTGGATATGTACAGAGTTTCAAGTACAGTCAGAGCTATGGCACAAGGAACATTGAACAATGTACAAAATTGGCGCAGGAAACAGGATCTACGGTTGAGTCCTAAGAAGACTGTGGTAGTACCATTTAGGAGGAAGCTGATCCAACACACTTATTGGAATCTCAAGCTTCTTGATGAAACTCTACCATGGAAAGGGATAGTGACATATCTAGGGGTAAGCCTGGATGAGAAACTATCGTGGACCCTCATGTAACGAGCACCTGTTCCAAGGCAAAAGGTACTCTAATAAGTACCAGGAGAGCTTATGGTAAAAACTGGGGCTTAGGCCCCAAGAGTATGAACTGGATATACACCATGGTAGTAAGACCTATGATGACTTATGGGGCTACAGTGTGATGGAAAAACGTAGAACAGCAGGTAGCTATTAAGGAGTTTGCTAAGGTGCAGAGATTGGCCTGCTTACCCATTACAGGCAGAATTAGCAGTACACCCACTTCTGGGATGGAAACTATAATGGACATGCCCCCATTACCCCTGTGGGTAAAGATGGAGGCAGCAGCTGGAGCACACAGGTTAAAGACTGGCAAAAACTGAAACTCTCTGAGGTATCCAGGATCTCACACTAAAATACTGAGTGAGGTAGACATATGTATGCTTGGGGAAATGCAGGCTGACTATATAATAACTCCCAGCTGCTTCAACAAGTCTTTCAATGTAGTAATTGGAAGTACAGAACTCTGGGAGAACAAACTTCGACACCAAACTGGGGACATAGTCTGGTTCACTGACCTTTTGAAAACAGACCAAGGTGTTTGGGCCGGAGTATAAGGGGTGCAGGCAAGGCTGGAGAGTGCAATCTCTCTAGGGAAGGCGGCCACTGTGTTTCAAGCAGAAATATCTGCTATCAGGGTGTGTGTGGAGGAGAATTTGCAGAGGTGCTACAGATGTCATAGCATTTTCATTTATTCAGACAGCCAAACAGCCCTGAAAACACTGGCAGCCTCTCCAACAAGATCAAAGAACATGGCATTTTGCCATTAAGTCCTTGCGGAGCCAGGGGAAAGCAACAGGGCAAACCCATTGTGGGTGCCTGGTGACTCAGGGATTAGTGGTAATGAGCAAGCTGATAGGTTGGCCAGGATAGGTGCGATGACACCATTTATTGGACCGGAACCTGTCCTGACAATCACCAAGGCGATGATCAAAATAAAACTATGGGACTGGACAAGGAGACAGCATGTAGAGCATTGGGGTAAGATCCAAAAGCAAAAACATGGCAAGGTATTGATGCTGAAGCCATGTTCTAAGAGAAGTCTCTCAAATCCTGGGTTTGAACAGGAGAGAAATGAAACTCATGGTTGGACTATTGACTGACCATGGGAATTTCAGAAAACACCTACATACAATGGGGATAATAGAAGAAGACCCCAAATGTAGGATGTGTGGTGTGGGTGAGGAAACCACATCTCATTTGATCTTCGAATGTGAGGCACTGGAGATTAAAAGAGACAGAATATTCGGATCAACCAGAACTGAAGAAATTGTGTCTAGCAAAGCACTGGTATAGGATCTCCTTGCACTGTTCAAGGGCACTGGATGGTTTTACTAGAAACACAGGTAATGATGCCACACAATAAACTCTGTTTCAATGTGGGCAGCAGCAGGCTTGACCAATGTTGGTTTGCTTCCATAATAAAACCAAATCAAAATCAAATCAGGGTTGTGTTTAGCAGTTTATTTTATCATTGTGGTGCCTTTACTGAAAACTATATAGTGTGTACTGTTAATTTCATGTGTTTATTACTGGACTTTTTCCAGTGTGAGATCCAACAGTGTGTCACAGAATTATAGCTAGATTATTCTCTTCTGGACATGTTGATGAATAAAGAGATCTGGTCTCCTACCTGTATAAACTGTGTACCATAAGTATGGAACTGGTCATAAAAAAACGTTATAATGCTAATAAAACTGAAAAAGACACTTAAATAATGAGTGATGTTCATCATTTTACCTGATCCACTTTTTTAAAAAAAAGACGGTTTTCAGCATAGATCAGTATGCAAGATATGAGATAAGCCAAATGTTGCAAACCCCTTTTGAAAATCAAACTCCATTTCACTAAGTATCCCACCACTACACAAATGGCTGATAATCTAAAAAAAAATTTAGAAAACAGGTTTAAGAAGTGAGACCGGCTGGCAGCCACTGGTGGCTGTGCAGTCATGTTTCTTTATAACATATATGTCTGGCAAAATACCCTGAATCAACAGTGTGTAACAAGAGTTGCACTCTACCAAAACTATGGTTCAGGAGTTTTGGCACACCACAAAAATGACATAGTAAATGGCAGGATTACAGTAGTACAGGTAGCATTGGTAGGGAAAAAACATAAACAAATTTACATGAGAGAAACTAAGAACACATGATTTCTGCTTGATTTTTTTGTTTGTTTGGTTGTTTTGGACATAATTAGAACTACATATCATTCAGTGTTAGTCCATTGTGTATTTTATATCCTTACAGAATATAAATTGCTTTGTACTCAATAAAACATTCTTCATTTTGATCAAAGGCAAGAGTTCTCTGTTATTACTGATAAATGGGAAAGTTGTTTATGAATAACGGAAACATGTTTTATATAAGTTTAACATTATTGAAGTGTTTTGCTCTATTTTTGTTTTGCAGGGCTTTTTATTTTACCTTTTTGTTGGGGACATAGCATTTTGTAGCACTATTTGATAAATCTGAAGTATTTTCCTTTGTTTTTATTGCAACAGCCTTCTGTTTCACATTAGAAATCAACAACTGTCAAAAAACTTGAATTAAACATTGACAAGTTCAATTTTGCTACAAATATTGTATATTTTTAAGTAACAGATAGGAAGATAACTACACAGGTTACATGTCCCTATCCTCACTCTCTTTCTAGATGGTTTACTGCTTCTGGTTTTTACAGGATGCTGGTAAGACACTGATTGATATGTAAAGAAGGCGATTATTATGAAGTAACACCCAACAGATATGCAACACACCTAACATACAGGTAACATGGATACGACATAGCTGCCAAAAATCATTAGGAAAACTACTGTAGTCTAAGCTTACTTATGAAAGTCTACAGTTGCCTACAGTAATTTTCCAAATCTATAGCCACAGGTGGCTTTAGATCTACTTTTTAGAGCCTTATTGGAAATATAATGAACTCTATACAAACTCCTGCTTTTTAGGATTGTGATGACAACTTTGGCCTTTTAACACTATAGTTTTTTTCTTAACTTTTACCACATAAATTCTAGGTGCAATTGAAATTTGAGCTGTTCTGCCATCTTCTAAAACATTGAAGCCTGATGATACTGTACAACTGTAGCACAGGAAAAATATTTTAATACATACCAAGAGGAATTGAGAGAAACACAAACTAAAGCACTGGAATATAGAGCTGATCATTTCGAAGTTTTATTTATGATACAAAACACAGATTAGACAAAGCAGCAATAGCGGTTGTAATAGTATTATTTTAACAACATGAAAACATACCAAGCAAATGTTCTGATACGTACCAAGTGCATTTTCAATCTTCAAACCTGTCAGCAACTCTTGGAGTTTGTTGATTGACCACTGGCGGGCATTCTTTTCTGTCCTAGAAGAAAAGGTATTTTAATTACATTTCTTTCAAATATGCTTCCCATTTGATTCCCTCTTTGCAATTTAACAAACAACTGGAGTCATTCATGTTAATTTTTACTTAACGATACTGATAATAAATCCGTAAAACTGCCATGAGTCTGTCTGTTTGAATACATTTCCCCAAAATTACTGCATGAATTTTCCGGTAACTTCTGCATTGCTTGGGGCACCATACAGACTTTATTTCATCAACTTCATACCATGTAAAAAGCATACCATAACTGAAAGTTTTATCAATACTAATATCATAAATGCAAAAGTAACTCTGTCTGTTACATTTTCATAACCAACCCACTGAACTGATTTCAGTGATGTTTGCTATGGAGGTACCTCGAACCCTGAGAATGAATACAGCTTCTTCAGAAAGTGTGTCATACAAGATACATTGATTTGAAGAATATTATGTGAATTAGAGGAGAATACTTACTCTCTGAAAAAGCAATTTACTCTTTGACTTCTGCTCTTTATCACATTTATGAAAATTCTTTTGTTGGTTGATATGTGATATGATTGAAAGTAATTAACACTGTGCTTATACAATCTTCAATCTGTTTAATTCATACTTCCACACCATTTGTTGCATAATGTATATGTTGTATAATGTATAACTATTTCAATAGCATGATGAATACACATATGCTCCTGTCAGTGCCTATCTGTATGCACTGTGCATGTCGACACATCTTGCACTGAGACCACTTGGGAGGGAGGAGAGCAGCGTGCACTTAATGAGCTATGCTTACCCAAACGGGCAGAAACACGAGGGCAGCTGATGTTACTGCACATACAGTAAGCTTACTTACTCACCATCACTCATAACAAAGCTAACACAGCTGTGGGTAAAATTTGGTAGTTCATAAGGTAAAATCATAACAGATTAATACAACACTAAAACGTTTCACGGGAATAGCTAATAGTGCTTCAATTACCACTTCGCATCTGCTAAAAAACGCTTTGGCATGTTGTTCATCAAGCTGAGTGTGATGGTGCAGTGATAAGTCACTGGACTTTCATTTGGTAGGCTGGAGGTTCAAATCCTCATCTTGCCATCCACATTACTTTAGGTTTTCTGTGGTTTCCCTAAATTATTTAAGACAAATGGCAAGATGTTTCCCTTGAAAAAGGACATGGTCAATTCCTTTTCCTATCCTTTTGCAGTCTGAATTTGTGGTTGTCTTTTCACAGACCAAGTTAATACCAGATGAATAATTTTTTGTGCATGACAACAGGAGAACTTGTGACGAAGCAAGCTGGGATCTTTTTACTTCCTCTCTTGTTTTACCATCTGCCTCCTTAAATTTACGTTACTTTCATTTTTGCCTAATTATCGTTATAGGGTGAAATCAGTTATTGTCTCATGACTTAGATTCTACTGCTGGCTTACAAACAAATAAAAATTCTGTGATAAACATTTGGACGAAGAACTACTAGGATTCTTAAAGTATTTATTTGGCTCTATTTGAGAACATATTAGCAAATCCATCCCTTAATTAATTCCAAAATAATCACCAGGTGTGTCAAAAGCATCGTTTGTGTAACTGTTAATTTCATTATTTAAACAAATAATTTGGCCTAACCTTCATGATAGAAGGAACTGTTAAAGAGGAAGGATTTTTCAGATGTATTCAGTTAATTGAATGAGTTATGTTTAAATTGTAATTTCTGTAAATCCATCCCTTAATTAATTCCAAAATAATCACCAGGTGTGTCAAAAGCATCGTTTGTGTAACTGTTAATTTCATTATTTAAACAAATAATTTGGCCTAACCTTCATGATAGAAGGAACTGTTAAAGAGGAAGGATTTTTCAGATGTATTCAGTTAATTGAATGAGTTATGTTTAAATTGTAATTTCTGTAAATTAATCATCAAATAATGTATAGTTTCAGTGCTTATTATTGTGAGGATACATAAGGCCTGATTTTTGGTCCCAAATCAGTCAGTCCACGGCCAATTTTCAGATGGGAAGTCTGTATCAGTTAGAGTAACAATAATCATTAATTTAACAGTGGAATTAGTGTAACACAAATAGGCTATGTGTTGAAACAATGACAGTGTCTGTTCAATTTATTTGAGAAATAGTGTCACACGTACCGCATTAATTCTGCAAGAACTGTGAACTGTGTTGTTAGATTTTTACTGCTCATAGAAGTTCAACAGCAAGCTATTGTAGCAGTATGCTGATGTTTGCCTGCAACCTATTAACATTTACCAATAGTGAACTGGCCATATAACTGTGTAATATTGGGGAGTTGTGAACAGTTAAAGTAAAGAACTGTGAAATGCAACTATGCAACTGTCAGCTGTATCATTTACAGTAGTCAGTGTTAATGCTATTGTTAACTGGCAGGAACATGGTTAAAGACACAATAATGCACAAAGCTCAAGCATAAGAGCATTCAGGTTCCATGCAATTACTGTCCTGTTTTTATTACTGTCAATTATCTAGAAAGTGGCAGTGTGACATACTTGCTTCCACGATCGCTTAATTTATTTGGACCTGACATAGGCCATTTTTATGTGTCATTAAGTTACGGAGATTAGCTGGGCTGAACTGGCATGAGAATATTACGACCTGTGGCTAAGAAAAATAGTACACAATGTTCCATTAAGTATATTGCTTGGGAAGCACCTACTTGAAATAGCAATCTCTGTTGTAGGTTCGAAGATGCATGCATGAAATAAATGTAAATCAATCGGGCAATAACCCATCATACATACAATTACACCCCACTGCAGAGCTATCAGACATGCCAATGCAGATTATCCACACTCCAATAAAACATGTTGTGGCCATTAAAGACTCTACTGTCGTGGAAACACAATTCATTCAATGTAATATCTATTGGCATAATGCGCCCATGCATAAAAATCACAACCACAGAGCTCAAAGTGTGTAGTATAGGTTAAGCCATAGGATGTATACTATCTAGTACCAAATTTAAGGTGTGACATTAAGTCACATAGAGGGCATGTGACCATTATGTCAATTTGAGTATTTATCCGTGGCTTAATAGGTCACTAAAATAACTATTCACTTTGCGTCCAGAAGTGATTTATTGATAAATTCCTGGCTCTCCCCATCACCAAAATATCTGCTAAGGAAGAATGCGAAAACATAACCATAATTTTATGAAACATGTTGCATGAAGTACAAGAGTCGACATACCAAAAATAAGAGCGCAGTCTTCATACAGAGAATGGAGTCATGTATATCACCCATCAATATTGGAACATAACTGACATAACTGATAGTGGGACAGCATTACAAAGCTTCACTAATATCACTTGCCACCAGATGTCATGAATGTATAAGGACAGTGGTGTTTTATTGTGCCCATAGAAACAATTGAACAACCTTATGCCAAAAAACATAAATAATAAAACAAAAATCAAAGTATATGACAAAGTGTACAGCATGTACGATTCAATAAAAAAAATGGTTCAAATGGCTCTGAGCACTATGGGACTTAACATCTATGGTCATCAGTCCCCTAGAACTTAGAACTACTTAAACCTAACTAACCTAACGACATCACACAACACCCAGCCATCACGAGGCAGGGAAACTCCCTGACCCCGCCGGGAATCGAACCCGGGAACCCGGGCGTGGGAAGCGGGAACGCTACCGCACGACCAAGAGAGGCGGGCACGATTCAATAAACAGTTTTACAAAAGATAGTGACATGAACTGTTGCCAAGTGGTGAGACTGAATTGAAAAAATGACATTATACGTTCAGCAGTAATGAGCGAGACAAGGCATGGCTCTAGCACAAAAAACGAAATTACTGTGCTGCCTCATCCTCCATACTCTCCAGACCTGGCCCCTGCAGACTTCTTTTATTTCCAAAGTTGAAAACCCCACTGAAAGGATGAAGATATGCAACAATAGACAAGACAAAAGAAAATTCACAGATGTCACTTCACGCGATCCAGAAAGAGGCATACCAAGACTGCTCCTATAAGTGAAAACAGCTTTGGGAGTGGTGTATCTATTGTGCAGGAGAGTACTTCAAAGGAGACTATGCACAATAAGTAAAAGTTAAGCACAGAAAAATTGTGTGGACAAAGTTATGGGATTTTTCGAACAGACCTCATAAGCTAGTGTGCTGATTCCTCATCCAGACTAATTTTTACCTTACGAGTGTATGCTTAACTGCTAGATTGTGCTTTAATGTATTCTGTAGTTAAGTGTGATTGTACTGATCTCTGCTTCATGGGTACAACATTACAACACTTTCAATCAAGCACATTTCTTTTTTTGGTTCGCTGTAGCCAACATGTCAGTGGAAGTAGTTCTTCAGTCTCTTGTTGAACAGCAGCGAGCTCTCATCAGTCAGCAACAGGCTCTCTCTGTGGCACTAAACAATGCGGTAGCATCGTTGATGTGCCAGGGTTCATCAACGCAACTCCCACTGTTTCCTGCACATAATAATACTGCGGAAGACTGGGATGCATATGAAAAACACCTTCAGCAAAATATTCAAGCTTTTGGAGTCGTCAGTGTGTGTAAGGCTTTCTTTCAGTCATGGATTTCTCCTCGTGTTTATCACCTTTTGTACCAGCTAGCTCCTTCTACAGAACCCGTCAGACTCTCTTCTGAAGCAATGCATCACTTGCTCTCTACTTAGCACTGCAAACATACTCACGTTACTGCTGCTCACAGCGAGTTCCACCTTTGTCAGAATTGGATGCAACAGTCATACAGAGCTTGGGGAGCAATCAAACTTTATGGGCTTAGCCATCAATGCCAGTTTGTTACTGAAGCTCACCGTGACTCATGGTGATTCAATGGTTTGCAATGCTATAATACACCTGGATGTTAGTGAATGTGCTTTACAATGTGAAAATCCCTCCCTCACAGGGGTTTTGAGCGCTGCCCAGTCTTTTCCATAGCATCTAGGGCAGCAGGAAATCAAATAGAAGCTCGGTATGCAGTAGGAATTGTTGCTTCTTCTCCTCCTCAGCCACCATCATTTAGCTCAAGGGGGAAAGCTGATGTCGCAGTCATACAACTGCGTACTCCACACCCCTTGGGGCAACGCCATGCTAAGCTGCAAGAGCAGTCAATGTCACAACAGCAACTGCATGTTCCTCTCTGGTCATGCTTTTGTCCAATATGAGTGGACCGCATGCCCAAAGTGTTAGGTAACATGTAACCATCCTAAAAAAAAGAAATATTGCATCTGTATGTCACTCTCAGCCTCCTTCATAAGATATGAACCATGAACATGGATGTAAACAGTCTTTCCCAAGTGATGATAGCCCCAAAGGAAATTTATTTTGAAGTATGTGTTATGGGACAAGATGTTAAAATCTCAAATATATGGGGATTGTGAATCACTGCTGTTCCCTCCTGTCTCTTGTCAGTTGGTGAGTTACAATAAACAATTAATACACAAACTGGGACAGTTTCTTACTCCCGTATTGTATAAAGCAGTTGTTCTGTGTTTGATCTTTCTAGTGGTGGATAATAAAACACTGAAAACTTATTTGGGTTGGACACCCTCAAAATTTTGGGATTTTCCATTTCTGATTAAGTGCATCTGGTATTGGGTCAAGTTCCGTGCCAGCAATTGGACACGCTTTGCTCAGAATATCCCTCCCTGTTTTCAGAAAGTTTAGGGTAGCTACCAATTTCAAGGCTCACATGAAACCAATGGCATGCCCCTGTTCTTTTGTGCCCATCCTACCTCAAAAGCTTTATGGGTGCAGGTCATCTCAGAACTAGATTGACTTGCTTCTTTGGCTGTTATCGCACCTGTCTCCTTTAGTGAGCAGTCTACTCCAATGCTAATTGGAAAAGGTTTTACTTGGGTACAAATCATGGTGAAGGATATTTGATATAAACATTAAGCCAACATTGTGATATAAACTGCAGTTACTTACTACAACTGAGAAAGGAGAAGTTTTGACAAAATACTAGCTTTTCTGCCTGTTTACTACGTTGCATTTAATTGATGTAAGCACAGGTAGTATCAAACAGTATAGCAACAGTTTATTGTTAATCAGTGAACAGTCCACCTCCATAGCTGAGTGGGCACGTGGATGATAGCAATGACCCGAATTAGATTCCCAGTACTGACAGAGATTTTTCCTTAGTGGGAGGACTGGCACAGGGTGCAGTCAGCCTCACGAGACCAACTGAGGAGCTACTTGACTGATGAGTAGTGGTTACACGGTCAATAAACCCAATACTGACAGGGAGAGCAGTGTGCTGAGCACAAGCCACTCCATACTGCATCCAATAACGCCATTGGCAGAGGATGACATGGCGGTCAGTTGGGCTTGCTTGCCCCTTCTAGGGCCAGAACAAGAAACTTTACATTTTTTACAATAAGTGTTCTAAGTTTTGATTGTCTTTTGTGTACCTTAAATTGTTCCATATCCCTAAAAAGTTCTTCTTCTTGATTGGACTAAAGCCATCGGCACACGGACCGTGCATCCAAATGTTGAGCGTCGAGTGTGCCAACTTTCTGACGTCATAGCATGGAACAGCATGTTCGGGAGTCTTTCCGAACATGCAGAGCAATATCTAGCATATCAGATGTCCTCAGCGTGCGTCTGAGTTTTGACCAATCAGATGGCACAACGCCACCTACGCCACATGCAGGCCATCTCCCTTAAGCACAGAGCAGTGAGGCGCCATATTGGCATTCGGTTCAAGCCTATACGTATATATGCTGTTTCTGAGCACCAGCAAATTGAGAATCACTCAAAAAACCCTTAATTAACTGTGTGATTTGTTGCAATAAAATAATGAGAAAAGTCATATTTCTGGCAAAAGAATTATTGTAACTTGTGTATCACAAGAGTATGTCATCTGAATGTAGTGACACACTGAGGATCCACCAACAATCCATTGTTCTTGGTACAATTTGTTATAATTAAATTTCAGGCAGTAACATAGCTACAATTAATGCATTTAGCATGTTGTAAGATGTTAGAATTGGCTACAGATGAATTGTTGTCACTTTCGTGTAGTGAGTAGTGTCAATGATCCACAACCATGGGTGGTAAAACGATGGTTCGTGTCTCACGAAGCTTAAATATTATTTTTCCTAACATTTGCGTATTTTATAGGTTCTGACACTTTATTATTAGTTTAATGTAAGTATATACTACATATTTTATGTTATGTAAACATAAGTTCACCTTCTTTTTGAGGAGTGAGTTTGTTCGGTTAGCTTAATCTACAGGACAGTTTACGCTACTTCTATAAAGATATTTTGTTCCTTTTTCTTTTGAGTTTCATAATTCACATCTTTTAAAGAGTCTGCTACTGGGTAGGAACAGTGATCGAGTAAGAATGACCTTAGGGTTTTACCAAAATGTGGGAAAGATAAAATAACGTTTACCTTATGTGGAGAACTATTGCAAACTTGTCTCTCACTGTTTGTAATAGAACTTTTATAAGCCTGCGCCGTTATTGATTAGACATGGTACTTCCCTTTTTGTCTTAAAACATGTACATCAATTTTGAAGTTTTTGTGTATATTACATATAGAACAACGTAACTAGGATATGGACAATGGATGAAACGAGCGTTTTAATAGAACTAACGTGTGAATTTTACGCGCGCCTGTTGAGTAAACAGTGTGATTTACGACCAGAAACATCTCACAACTGCTGCTGGAGTGTGTCGCAATCGCGTATACCATGTTGGGACCCACATACCGTGTGCACAAGTGGCATCGTTACTCAGCGTTCAGCAGCACGCTGAACTCGACACACTCAATGTTGATGTTCAACAGCGCAGTCTGTGTGCCAAAGGCAATGCTATGAAAGAATATGTGAATGAAAGAACAATAAAGGAAGAGCAGCACAGTTTTGTGAATGAAGATGGGTCAAGCACATGCGAGTACATAACAGCTAGTCAAATATAATAATGTTGCAATGTAGCTGTGATGTAATTGTGAATTTAATTTGTTAATGGAGTAAGTTATTCATAGCCTTTAGATATAGGTATGATACAAAACCTTGTTACCACATGCAAACAAAATTCTGTATAATGTGGGGAAATCGTTAAGGATCACTTACAGAGGGAGCAAGATTTGGAATCGAATTTAGCGATCCAAATATTCATCTTCTGTGGTTTTCTGAAATCGCTTAACGAGAGTCCTGGAATCATTCCACTGAAAAGCGCTCCACTGATTTTCCACATACTAACTAAGGCTCAAAATTCAGTTGTACCAGACAAGAGCTCAGATAATTACTGAAAAGGCTAATAATTGGTACACAGTAAATATTTTCAGTGTTGATCTCAAAAAGTGTCATTTCCTTCAATTTCATACTAGCAAAGATGACCTTATGATACCACTAATTAACATTAACTGTCACACATCAAACAAAACACAGTGCACAAATTTCCTTGGGTCCCAACAGGATAACAAATGAAAATGAAGTCAATATATAGTTAAACTAATAAAAAAAACTTCAATTCCACATGTTTTGTTTTCAAATTTATGTATTTCTCATTGTGCTGACTTTGAAGATCAGAGTGCTAGCTCATTTTCACACTTTCATGCTGTCTTACCATCTGAGGCAACACAGCTAAAGTAAGGGCAGTATTTGTTCAGAAAAATCGAACTATTAGAATATTGTGTAGACTAGGTAATGGTCCACATGGTAAAGTGTTTTCAAAGTTAATGCAGTTCTTACATTCACTTCCCAGTACATTTACTCCTTACTATTATGTGTTTCTCAGTACATTTACTCCTTGCTATTATGTGTTGCTACTATAAACAGTCAATTTCAGTTGAGCCTTGGTCTACACAAGAAACAAAAGTAATTTACATGCATAGTTTAGAGTTAAGAGTGGGGTACAGTATTCTGGGGCAAAGTTGCCATGAGAAATAAAGGAAGTAATTGGGAGTCCCTGCAAACACAAACTCAAATTAAAAACAAACCTCATTATTCACACCTGCTAATTATCTTATGGTCTCTGTTCACAGCTTCAAGATTCCCATTAACAGCATGAGAAGTAGCAAGTTAACTGTAAACAGAGCTCTGTACAGCATGGACGCTTTAATGTGGCAGTCAGCCACATCCATATACAAACAACAACCACAAGGGAAGAAGTGGTGCATGGGAACAAGCTCCATCTCCCTCTTGCTGGGCTAGTAGCCTACAGCCATGGTTTGTGCTTCTGTTAAGGCAGAACTGACACATATTGACAGCAATTGCTGACCGTTCTTGGGGCCATGAAAATCTTGCTTGAACTTAGTGATGGACCTATAGTAACCTCTTCATTCATTTCAAAATAAGAATAAGAAAGAGCTACATACAACACACAAAGCATTCATTAAATGGTACCAAAATGGTTTACTGTGGTTGGAAGTGATATAAACAAGACAGTGTATGCCCAATCTCTATTGGTACCTTATGCAACCATAGTCCAAAACATCCCCCACATAAAACTGCTATGGTGAAGTGTCTGCAAAATATATAGGCAACTACTGGTCTATGATTAACATCAATTTGGTTGTGTACGGTTTGCCATAGTTTTCATAACAACAAACAGAAGGAAGTATGATGAGCAGTCGAAGAAAGCTCCAGCCAGCATACCAAATGCCATGGGGAGAGACTACCAAATGAAAAGGAATAGCTCAGGGAAGGAGGCTGGATGGAAAAGGAGTGAGTGGCTTCATCTCCATTTGCACTTTTTAACAAACATATAAATGAGTGGAAGTGACACATGAAGGCAACAAATACGTGATGGTTTAGGGGAAGTGATTCTTAAAGGCTTAGTGAAAGTGAGATAATGAATCTATTGTGTGATGGATTGGGTTTTGGTTGTACTCTCATTACAAAAGAAATAAACAGTCAAACAGCACGACATGATATTTACTTACATAATGACTACCACAAAGCTACTGTGATAGTTACGTTGTTCACAGTTATATTGACAGTGAATGAGCTAGTACCTCACTAGTAGCTGTAACTTTACCAACTTCTACTGATTGAGAACCATTAGGGGAAAAAAAGGTACTAGTGACAGAAAATACATTCCTGCAACTGGATCTGGAGACATTAACATTCTGGCCTACACAAGAAAGGAATGGAAGGAGAAGCACATCAGTAAAGATCCTATTTTCCATAGTTAACCTACAATCTGGTATGACACATCAGTCAGACAATAAAATGTGTAAATTTTTAAAGGATTAAAGTGTTGTTGCAGAGGGAGAGAGACATCACAAACTGCTTAAAAGGAAATTTAAGGTTATGTCAAGTACAAATGTGTACAAATGTTGCTGCTTGTGAACCCCTTTCTTTATGGCAAAAAAGGATGGCACTTCAGAATATAATGCAAGTGAAACACATTTTATCAAGCACCAGGGTAAATTTTTGAGATAATAAGTTCAGCATAAAGACTGCATTATTGGTAAAATGTGTAAACTCTCGTTTCCATGCAAAGATACCAAATCAAAACAAATGGGTACGCCTGTACATGCAGATTTGTGTAGTAAAATGCAAGAAGACTCTGTGAGTGGAATGACATATTTCTTGATGTTGAAGGATGGCTATAGTGGCTATAGCCACTGGAGAATGGTGTATTTCATCAAAAATAAATCAGACACAGCTGAATGTTTGCAAAATTTCTTTAAAGTGAGAGAGAAGCATTTTTACACAGGTATACAGGTAATGGATTCAAGTTATGTAACCAAGAGGTTAAGAATCTGACTTACCAGTGTGGCATTTTGCATCAGAAAAACAATGGGATACAGTCCACAGGAAAATGGAGTCTCTGAAAGGGAAAACAGAACTGTTGTCGAGTTAGTCACAACATGTTTGCATGCAAGTGGACTGCCAACAAAAATGTGGTAGGAGCTGTGAATTATGCAGTATTCCCACTCAACTGCACAGCAACACGTAAAGAAAGGGGAGTTGTGCCATGTGAGCTGTGGCTGGGGAGGAAACTTCCATGGAGGAAGCTTCCAGGTGCTGGAACCCTTGTTTCACAGCAGTTTTATGCAATTTTGGTCTCCAGCCAACGAACACAGATCCACGTATATTTAACAATCAGGAAACAAATAATCCATTAATCTAGTAGACAGTACATGTAGATGATGTGACTGCTGCTAAGGATCCTGTTATCATTTAACTTCTTGTTGAGTGTGCTAAGGGAGACAATTTAACATCACATCTAGAAAACTGGGTACAAACTTAGGACTGCAGGCAGAACAGTTGGCCGGATAGTTCTATTTTTCTACATCAAGTGGCCTTTGCATGAAGAGTCTACACTGCATCAGGATAGAGGATCCTAACCCTGTAACAGTAACTGCAGACCATCATCATCAGACGTGTGCTGACATACATAAAAATGGATAGAAGGACATGTACAGTGTTCCTTAAAGGCAAGTTGTGGGTAGTAGCCTGATGTATTTGTTGATAGAAACACAGCTGGACATTACTTTCGCTGTTAACAGTGACAGTCTGCATCTTGAGAAGACACTGAAAAACCATTGGAATGCTGTGAACAGGATCCTGAAATATGTTAAAAGCACTATGGACCATGGATTTTATTTTTCTTCAAAACAGGAAAAATCACCTTCATGCCTACAGTGATGCAGACTATGCTGATGATGTGGAAATTAGGAAATCCACAACCAGTACATTGTTTTGGTGAATCTGCTATTACATGGCCTTCAACAAAGCAGAGAGTGGTTGTGCTTTCTACAACTGAGGTGGAATACTCTGCAGTCAGTCAGACAGTGAGAGAAATTGTTTGGGTGAAACGTTTGCTCATAGACTTGGCTTTGTTCAGCAACATAAAAACAATGCTGAACACTGACAATTTAAGCGATGTGAAATTTATTAAAAATCTAGAGTTTCATCAGAGAAGTATGCATATTGGCGTACATTATCATTTTTTACACAATAAATACATGAAGAATGAGTTTGTAGTGGAACATATTCCATCCACAGTGAAGCAGGCTGATTTACTAACCAAGCCATTACCAAAGGTGGTGCTTCAGATGCAGATGAAGATGCTGAACATCTGAAGCATTCAGGATGTTCATGAGAGACTTCTGAATACTTAATAATACATTTGGGTCATCTCTAAGAGGAGGTGTTAAAAAACCTGCAAAAGAAAGACCAATTTATTTGTGATTTTCATTCCTGATGAGCTGTTGAGACCTAAGGAAAACTATATATTATTGCTTTTGTCTTTTGCTTCCTAGGATATGCTGGTGAGCCACTGCCAGTTAAATTAAACTTACATAAGGAGTAGTCAAATGAAAACAATACAGAAGGAAAAAAAGTAATAAACTGTTTATTATTTTAAAAGTAATAGCTACAACTGTGAATACATTTATACCACTGTGAGACAAGATGGTCAGTGTCTTCACGGAAAAATGTTTGCAGTTGCCTACGGCACCATGACAGTATACAGGTGTGTATGTTTTCATCCAAAGGAAATCAATGGCCACCAACATATTTCCTTAGGGCTCAAAACACGTGAAAATCACATGGGGAATGATCAGGATTGCATAGAGAATGTGTTAGTGCTTCCCAGTGAAACGTCTAAACTGTAATTGAAACAACAGATACACCTGTTTGGAAAAGTCATGATGACCTTTTTTCTTTGACTGCAAGGGCTCACTGCCCATTGACTTTCTGGAATACAGTGAAACAATTAACACAAAGTGATACATACTTGTAAAAACTGAAGTGTGCCATCAAGTCCAAACACCCAGTAATGTTGATGGACAACTCCATTCCGTTGCAAGATAATGACCACCCACATGTCGCCGAGGTTGCTTCAACTACGCTGCATTAGTTTCACTGGGAAGATATTACACATCCTCCAAACAGCCGCAATCTCTCCCCACGCAATTTCCATGTTTTTGAAGCCCTGAAGAAAGACAACTGTGGCTGTCAATTTGCTTCAAATAAAGGGGAACACACCTGGGTGCAATCATGGTTCCATAGGCAACCGCAAACATTTTTCCGTGAAGTTGATGACCATCTTCTCTCACAGTGGAATACAATTATTAACAGTTATGGCAATTACTTTTGAAATAATAAATAGTTTACTTACTTTTTTCCATCTGTCTAATTATCATCTGATTGCCACTGAGATCTTCCACAATAACTTCTTCAAAATGCTTTTAATATTATCAAGGAAATGTGTGTTATAGTTTAATCTTTCCAAGTTTATCTCCTTTGCTTATAGCTCAAAGTAAAGCAAAGCAAAACAAAAAAGACATACAATATTCTGCAACTGCTACTGCTTTAGAGGCAGAGCAGAATCTTACCTCTACTCACCAGTGCCAGTTATTAACATTTGTTGCATC
Source organism: Schistocerca americana (assembly GCF_021461395.2). Taxonomy (NCBI): domain Eukaryota; kingdom Metazoa; phylum Arthropoda; class Insecta; order Orthoptera; family Acrididae; genus Schistocerca; species Schistocerca americana. The sequence goes on from NC_060122.1 coordinate 533,877,344, forward strand.
TGCTCGTTGCTCAACAATCCAACGAGTGTCACCCTCACCCCACTTAGCCATTTCTGAGAATATACAATAACAATACAAAGATTAATATACAGAATACTTCATCTACAGACAAGAAGGCTCATTACACTGAAAAGCAAGTTACACAATCATGTAACATCAATTACAATCACAACTGGAAAGTAAAAGATGTCAACTCAATGAATGGGTCTATCAATAAAATTTAGCAGATACAAACTGAAAGTCATTTATGTTATGCCAGAAGAGCATAACATAACAAATTATGTAATTCTACAAGCTAAGTATAGCACAAGGCATGTTTGACACAGAAGAACATTCTAAGGTTTTAATTGAAGGATATATGCTAAAAAGTTGGAGAGGTAGAAATATTTAGTAATTATACACACTACAACTAATAAAAAGTAAGGGTCATTCCATGTAAGCTCACAGATACTCTGATGGATTTTAAAGTGACCCTTTCAGAATTTAGACATGTTTGGTACATGGATACCAACATGTCTTAAAGTAAAACTGACAAATAAGTGCTGTCATAATTCTAAAGATATTTGATAAATTCAGGTTTGAAGACTTACCTCTAGAGATTTACCACCTAGTAGTAAGTTAACCTACTTACATCAATTTTTATGCACCTATTATGTAGACCACTAAGCTGATACAGTGTATAAAAAGTAGGATACACTATTCAGATTTTTTTATGAAAAATGTTGAAAAAAATCATCTTTTCCATGCTGTGCTTTAAATTAGTGATTTTTTTAAAAAAAAGCATAACTTTGAACAGAGAAATAGTACAGACCTCAACTTGTCAAATGTAACGCTTTAATCATAGTGTTCAGCATAAATAACAATGAAAAGAATTTTGCATTGCATTTAATAGTTCTTACCTTCACTTAAAGATGACTCCAACGAAACTGTGGAAAATCAAGGCAAATTTGAGAACTTCAGAGTCCTAGGGAGAGGGTGGGGGGGAGGGGGGGGAGGAGGTTGGTATGCAGAAAATTGAATCTCAACCTGATTTTTAGCTTAAGTACTTACATGCCTGGTAGTAATTTTAGGTGCAAAGAAGAATATCCTAACTCACTCAATTAACTGGCAAAGAAGAAAATTAAATTTCCACTCGCACATACCATCCATATCCAACACTACAGGAAATTAGTAAATAAATACTGAGTGTAATCTTTGGAAAATCGTTTCTAAAATATTTGTGGTTAACCTGCAGGTCAGAACTGTAACAGGTGAGAGTTGAAAATAATCATCAATCATTTTGCTTAAGGTATAAGCTGTATTTCAATGTTATCTTTCTTGGGTGTGAAGACTTACAAGAGACAATTTGGGTGCACAAATGTGGTACTGGAACCATATTCTGTCAATGTAAATTAAAAATGCAACTTCAATGAAGTAAAAGAAAAGATGAAGCAATAACGAGAGAAATAAATGATTTCCTATACATACAATTGTATATATCGATGTAAAAATTCTGCAAAGAACAGTTTCATAAACAAATTCAAGTATAAAGAAGGAAATTGTATTTCTAAAACTCTTCCACTTTGCATACAACATAGTTTTCCTTAACTCCTTGATCAAAAACTTAACACTGAGATACAATTTATTCATAGTACTTACTGTCATATTTATACAACCGTGTACTGTGACTTCATAATTATGGCACATCTACTTTGTATAACACTTCAGAAGTCGACCCAAACTGAATCTTTCCTAATGGGCCATGAAAGAAATTGTGATTCAGCAGGAGATGTGCAATCAATCTCATTATCTTTAAATTCACATGGCACCTGAGAAATGTGTCCTCTGTATCAGTTTTAATCGTGTTTGAACACCAGACACTGCCGCACTTGCATTTGTTTCAACAAAGCATTTTCACAAGTTGCCACAACAACAGTTGTGCTATTTGCATGTGGTGAAATTTTTTTCATTAGAAAGGTATTACAAATGCATGGTGCGATCATGTTCCTGGACCATCCCTCACTGAATTGTATCTGTGTTCCAAGAAACCGTCATTACCATTTGATCTCCTGAGAAGAAACAGACAAGTTAATATCCGGTACATCGTGGCGTATTCTGCGTACAACTCTTTAAGATTAACTAAAAGAAGTTTTTGCTGAATGTGAACCTTCTTGTCATCTACCATGATGAAAACATGATCTTTCCTTCCTATACAAAGTCTACAAAAACTTCCATTTTCATTTGTTTCACAGTTTCAGGTAACATCTTTTGACCAATCCTGTGTTCCAGAGAAGCAATCACATCACTATTATCTTGAACTTTTTTTGCTGTACGTACCATCTGCTCTGTGACAACAGAAGTAGCTGCTGCTCTGACAATGCTTCATTAAGGTGAAGTAAAGTTAAAACTTTAATCTGTTCACTGCGAGCTGAAATCCTACATTTTCAAGTGAGGAGCTCCAAGCTCCATTACACTGGAAAAATGTCTGCACTGTTCACACGGGTACCCACAAAATACAAGGTTTTAATATGTTCTTTGTCTCTTTGCACGAAAACAAATGGTATTAAGGTTTCTAGAAACACAGGTACAAATCAATGAGGAATGATCCAGGAACATGATCATACCAAGCATTTCTAATAACTACTACTAATATCTTTCTAATGAAGAGACTTTAGACACATGCAAATAGGACCACTGTTGCTATGGCAGCTTGTGAAAATGTTTTGTTGAAACAGATGCAAATGGGGTAGTGTATGGCATTGAAACATAATGAAAAATGGTACACAGGACTCATTTCTCAGGTATCACATAAATTTGAAGATGAGGTTAATTCCACACCTTCTGTTGAACCACTATTCCTTTCATGACCCAGTAAGAAAGAAGGTGTTGGCATCCCCTTTTGCAGTGTTATATGTAAAGTGAATGTCCCATAATTACAAAGCCACATTGCACAGTTGTATAAATGTGACAATAAGTACGATGAAAAAATTGTATCTCACCGTTAAGTTCACATATTACATTTTTTGATCAAGATGTTAAGGAAAACTATGTTGTTTGCAAGGTGGAAGAGTCTTAAAAAAATTTCCTTCTTTATACTTGAATTTGTTTATGGAACTGTTATTTGCAGAATTTTTACGTGGATATGTACAGTTAAACGTATAAGAAATCATTTATTTCTCTCATTGTTGCTTGCCTATTTACTTTAAGTTCACTGAAGTTGCCTTTTTAAATTATATTATCAGAATAAGAATTTAGTACCACATTTGTGCACCCAAATTGTCTCTTGTAAGTCTTTACACTCAAAAAACATAACAGTGAAATACAGATTATACCTTAAGTAAAATGACTGATAATTGTTATTGGCTCTAACCTGCAGATCAACCACAAATATTTTAGGAACAATTTTTCAAAGAATACACTCAGTTTTTATTTACCAGTAGTGTTGGATGTGGATGGTATACGTGAGTGGCATTTTCATTTTATTCTTTCCCAATTAACAAAGTGAGTTAGGATATTCTTCTTTGCCATGCATGAAAGCATTTAAGCAATCAGGTCGAGGTTCAACTTTCTGTGTACCATCCACTCCCCACTCCCCCCCCCCCCCCCCCCCCCACACACACACACAGGACTCTTAAGTTCTCAAATTTGATTTGCTTTTCCATTGGAGTCATCTTTAAGTGAAAGTAAGAACTATTAATTGTAATGCCAAATGCTTTTCATTGTTATTTATATTTAATGCTACGTCTACAGGGTTACAGTGCACAAGCTGCGGTCTGTACTGTTTCCCTGTACAAAGTAACATTTTATTTTTCAACATTTTTCATAAAAAAATCTGCATGAAGTATCGTACTTTTTTATACCTTGTATCAACCTAGTGGCCTACATACTGGATGGATAAAAAAAATGAGGTCTATTGTTACTGAATAGTTGGTCCCTGAAAATACCGAAATTGGTGCCTGACTAATGACACACTTCTGCTTTAAAACATGAATTAACCATAAATCTTTATAGTGTTACGGCAGCGCTATTTGTCAGTTTTGCTATTAAGACACGTACGTATCCATGGACCAAATATGACTAAGTTCTGCAATAGTCACCTTATCACCCTTTGTGAGATTACACGAAATGACCTGTGAGCATGGATGTCTGCTACGTGAATCTACAATGTACCAGTACGGAATGACTGAAGTGCGAAACTGACACGGGTTGATAAAAGCATGAGGATGAAAATTTTAGTTAGTTACTAAAGTCATTTTCCTCAATTACATCTTATTGTAGTATTTCTGGAATTAAATTACTGGCAAGTTACTCAGATACGGCTACAGTACTGGTACATCAGCTGATTCATGGCTCACAAGCGTGACTTTTTTTCATTACGTGCAGCCACAATTTATGTTTTGTGTAGATGTACACTTACAATACAACACGCAATGTTCTACGTGGGAACTTAAACTTAGCACACAGACTCCCTAGTCCTCAGATCTGATCGCTAACATTCGTCAGTAATCGGGAAACTTCGTACGGTATTGATTTCCTGAAGTTCGTTGCCAGCTGTGCAGCGTACTGTTAGCCGGCGTTAACTGCATTGTCGTCTGCTTTGTCGGTTATCTGTACTGCAGTTGTCTGTCTTTTGTTGCATTATTTTCATTGTAATTTTTTCGAAAATGAATGGTGATCCTGATGAAGCCGGTTTTCAGAAACTCGCGGAAGCTCAAGACACAGATTTATATTACCTGCACTGCACACTTGCAGTATATGAAAGCCGCGTTTGTTAACCCCCTGCACTTCGTGACCCAAAGCTCTGTGCAGCCCACGCTAGCGAGGTGCCAAGTTACAGTTCGCGAGTAATATTCGCCTATAATTTAAATTAAAAGCCGTGTTTGTTACACCCTGCACTTCGTGACCCAAAGCTCTGAGCAGCCCACGCTAGTGAGGTGCCCGGTTACAGTTCGCGAGTAATATTCGCCTATAATTTAAATTATTTGTCCTCCCAGTTTCGCTACCTATTAGATGCATTTGCAAAAGCACTTAAACTACAGATGCTAAAATTGGTGCAAACTTATTTGGTTAACATCAGATATTGACTGGGATGTTGCCTAAAACAAGAGCGTCATTCGTTCGGCCTAAAGCTGACAATACTACTCATCCATTCAGTATTTCCTTTTTAATGAACTGCCATCTGATCAATACGTTCCACTAGCACTTCCAGCGAGCTATTCCCACCCCTCTGCATCACAATGTAAACTGCTGTTTGTTCTCATGCTCCCAACGGTTATAATGCGATATCCATGGATAGTGGAAACATCATCTAATTGTCTCGTGATTCAAAATCGATGACGTCAGGACCAATCAGACAGCAACTTCAGAATGATGTCACATATTTTTGCATTAACTTTATTGTAGCGTTTTGTCACTAGAGGCAGTTCCGTTAGTTTTACGAGTAGCTCTCCAGCTATGGTAATCTTGTCGTCCTACCGTCACGGCTAATACTAAAGCCCCGACGTTATTCCCGAATACTAGCTTGTGTGCTTGGTATTTTCGAGAGCGTCAGATGAAAAATCAAGTTTCTGCTTTCTTAGTCCTGTAAACAGCTGTTGAAATACCACTCTCTTATATTTGCTGTAACAAAAATTATTTTTGTTTTAAATTCTAACAATACGCAGCATTATTTCTGATTGTCATTCATAAGCAGTAAATCATCAGCGTATTAAACTTCGTTACCAGTATTTAACTTTATTCAGACGGCACCAACTGATAAAAGTTATTGCGACATGTACCGTATTATCGTCAACCATTTACGAGAAACATGGTCTCTCAGACCCATCGCCCATTTCAAAGATCAAGCGTGGTGGCACTGTAAAATGTCATGGTCCGCCTTTGTCAACATCTTCGTCTTAATACTTGCTGCGTGTAAAGCAACATTCAACATTGAGTTTGACTATCAGTCTAACGATGATATATATTGTTTAGAGCTGAGCACGGCATTGGGTGCCTGGAATACTGACATTTATTTATATGTTCATGAGATTTTGCGGGTACATAGACTGAACAGTAAGATGTTTGAGCCGCGCTGAGTGGCCGCGCGGTTTGAGGTGCAATATCACGGATATTGATATCCCCCCCCCCCAATACCGCTACTATTTCTATCATTATACAACATCATTAAAATTATGGTTACAATACAGGTTATTGGTACATTATTAGCACTGGTTCAGTGGTTACAATACTACTATGGTTTAAACGGATCATACTGGTACATAACTGTCAGAGCATCTACATTATTTTATCAAAAAACTCTTTCAGGCTATGAAAGAAAATATTATTCAATTAGATATGTCTTCACTGCAACTTTGAATCCTGCAACGCCGTTTACTGACCGTATGTTACTACATATTTTGCTTTCAGATGCTTTTTCGGATTTACAACATTTTATTATATGTGTGAATTTATGGTTTATAAGTTAACGCATGGAGCGAATGTCTGAGAGCAGTAAGATGTCTGCAGCTGATCCAAATTTTGAAGTTTGAGTGCAAGAGCAGCTACATGATATAAGCGAAGAATAAAATGGGAACGACTACGACATTTATGATGATTTTGATGATGATCGTGATTTTATGGTAGGCGATAGTCACTATGGAACAGAGAGTGATATTGGTGTACTTCACTAGTATTACTAGTTCTTTACACTGATTGGAAGAAGAGCCTCGTGTGATCTGTACCATAAATTGTTCGTCACAGCAAAGACAGTATTTTTACGACAAAAATAATTTCAAGCGGGAATGTTCTGAGCCTATTAAGCAAGAAAAACATCTCAGTATTACATTTTGAAAGGAGAAATGCTTGGACTAACAACCAAAATTAGACTTTTGGGGCAAAATCGTTCTAAATCTCAAATGTGGGAGAATTTATTTGACGAAATCGTATTAGAGGCGACCAAGTGACAGCATGGAAAAGATGAAGACGTGTATGAAGTGCCCTGGCACCAAGAACAGGAAAAAGGAGCAAAACTGCACCAAATGACGTCATCCAATTTACCTGGAATACAGTAGAGAGATATGTTTCGGCTGTGCAAAAGTGTTGTGATTTAATATATTCAGTTCATTTGATCATTATCTTCGTTTACGTTTTCTGCAATCTCTCATTTATATTCATGGATATCGTGACTGTTGTAACAATATTAACAATCACTTGAAGACTTGAGATTAAGTCAGTGCACATACGATAGGCCTACTTCGTGTTCGTCTTAGATAAAGTAAACAAAAAAAGGCTTTATACGCCCTGTACAACATTAAGTTTACTTAGAATACGAATTACCTAATTATATACTAAATTTTTCTCGATTAATGTGAAATTATAAGATAAAAATATCACGAGGTCTAAGTGATAGCGCATGTTTCTAGTTTCGAACATTTGAGAGATGTTTCGGATTAAGTGTTAAGATCCAAAATCAGTAACAGAAACGACTTGAAATTGCTTAGTCTACCAATAGGAAATAGTATGAAATTCAGACACTGTCTGCCATAACAGTAATCACAATTAAATACAACCATTAATTTCCGTCAGTTAATTGTTTCGCTATGACTGAAGAATGTTTGTTTGATGCCAAAATATTGAAGCAAGGGAGGTAACATGTGACAATAAGGAGACACGTTCATTTTAATCCATCGGGGTCCGCAAGGCCTGTCATCAGGTGGAATCTCGTAAAAAAAAAAAAAAAAACTGTGGCTATGTACCTGCTTGTCACACTGTTCACAGGAAACTTCTCCACAGCGTCTGTTTAGGTACTGGTCTACAGTCATGTTGGGCGTGAATCTTCTATGAGCTATGGTGACACAGTCTCCCATCTTTCCTCTGTTCTTCCGCACACATAGAGCTGCACATTCAATTACAAGGACACTCACCTCAGACAAAAAATAAGTGTTTTACTGCTTTTTGAAAATCAGCCTGTACAGGTTGAATTAGGGGATAACAATTTTTCAGAAAATATTTCGTCATATTAAAAAATTTTAAAGGTAAATCTGTGTAAAATGGTGTTTAACTTCTCGCTTAGATATTAAGAATTATGCGCCATGGAATGGCAGTTTATATGGAAATAATACCACAAAAACTTAAAAGGCATGATTAACAGACACCTTGGATTTCAGCTATCAGAACCGCTTTTTGATCAGAAGTTCACTCTGTGATCTCAATCAGTGAGAAAAGTTTTGGAAGGTGTTGCAGTTTGTTAGTTTGTAAACAACTTAAAAACTCGACTAAAGAAAAACAAAAAATAAGTCTATATTGACCACACAGTTTATGCGAGTGAAGTGGCGTTCGCCAATCTGGTTTTACATAAGTAGAATAAGAAACTTTTTTAAAAAATGTACAGCATTTACAATGTCCTCGTTCCAGAATGGCAGAGTTATAACTATGGATCCAGATAGTAACATAGGAAAATGAATACAGAATTACTGTTGGCTTATGAGAGACAATGTAGCAGATCATTTAAAAGCACACAGACATAACATCTAATCATATACGTATGACATTATAAAACGTAAGGCATGAGAAACTAAAAGCACTATTTAGTAGTTACATCTCTCTTGTTGCAGTAATACATGTATTGTACAAAGACTAACAAACGTAAGGTATAAAAATCGCTAAAATGAAGTTGCACACCAGACAACCACAAGAACATGACGTCTAGGGATATGCAGGATTAGTCAAAGAAGGAAGTAAAGGTAGCTAGATAGAGGCTGTGGTGCTCTATTTTTTATTGCAGTCATCACAGTGTTGGTTTATATAATTAATCCCCATCCCCCACCCTTTTTTTCGTGAGGCCTGCCCCTATCTGAGCTCTTTTCTGAAATTTGATTTCAAATTTTGTAGCTTCATTGTTAATACACTTTGGCCCACAGTTGCTATACCGTCTAGATTCACAAACAAAATCAATATTTCCTCATATTTAAGTAAGTCAACAAAAAATTCTGTGACTGGTATCGGTATGAAAAATCTTTTCATATTCTTCGTTGCCACATACCCAAAATGGTATATTATTTTAGAAAAACCTATATTTCGCTGTCTTTCATTTTCTATGGAGACATCTGCATCTTCCTTTATAATCTGCGAATCACCGTAAATTGGGTAGACACTTTTTACTGAACGATAAATCAAATTCTGTTCCTCTTCCGCGCACAAATGGAGCGCGGGAAAATTATTTTCTCTACTACGGGGTGAATAAGAAGGCCGCTGAAGAATACTTGCAGTTTCTGTACTAAGGACGAGTTTTGGAGTTTTCCGAGTACATTCTTGCGAGATGCACTCCGTCTGCTTCGATTTCTGCCTGTTAAGATTTACATTCGCTCGGCAATCAAATAATCCGCGACTCTGGCATTATCATTATGTTCAGACCACATAACCGTTCCTCGCTCAGTGTACAATGTAAATATTTTTTTAAAGGTTTTCAGCTTGGAAAAAGAACGCTCTGTTTTTGCATCAACCACGGATTATTTTCAATATTCATCTATAGGACTGTTGTGCGGGCGTCCCGGTAACTCGTTATCAGGTCGGCTGACTCTTTTATGTCACACAGTTTCGGTGTTTGTGCTTTAAATTAAATTCTTCTCAATGTTTTGGAAACAGAAGGAAAATTTCACGAGGCTCTGTCATTCAAAAACTTCAGTGCTATATGTTTTCGACCTTCGTCTCGTGCGGTAGATACAAAGGCGAATCTAAGGAGGGAGACGGGGAGGGGGGTTATGGGGCTGTAGCCCCGCCTCGAACTACACCTCATTCTTCTTAAACTAAAAAATGATTAAGAACGTTTAGCAACATTGCTTTCAGACGGGCTCGAAAATTTTCTCGCGATTGCAGCTGGTATTATAACAGTTTAAGAAGAAACCTTCCTTGACACTAGATAATTCGGAGACAGCTTGTGATACAAAATATCTATGATTTCAGCCCCTTCCAGCTCAAAATCCTGGATTCGACTGTGGGTAGATACAAAAATATGTTGTATTGCGCAGTATGGGTCTATAACTTACTTCGTTAATTAAAACACGGTATTTAATTGCGAATAAATAATGTCAGTCACTGTGTAAATAAACTGTCATTCTGAGTCTAGTTAAAGGTTCTATACGTCCATACTCCCCAGTTTTCAAGGCCTTAGGTACTATACTGGTTCTTTCTAGCACTTTTGAACAACACTATGTTCCTTACACCTCCTACTCGTAACAATTACGTTTTTCAGGTCCTTAAGAACGTCAGTGTATTTTTTTTACAATTTATAGTTGTCATTTATGTTACTTTAGGCTTCAGGCCTTCAGCATTAACTTGGAAGCACTCACGGATCAAGTTTTTAAATCCTTACGGCAAAAATATTTCTCTATGTTGTCACCTGTCACGGATGTTTGAGTCTTACTTCAGAATGATCTTTGATCTAGTCTGTGGCATACCTGGGGTAACTGGGGGCCCAGGGCATCTTTTTCAAAAAAATTATGGTCACTTAGGCCGTTTACTCGTCTACTGAGGTCAAAATGACTTTACAGTGAAGTAAAAGGTACACATTTTAAAAACTCTTTTTTGTATGATACAATTCAAAACACGAAACAACACACCGTCCAAATTCGTTGTTTGCAACAATATCGCGAATCGTTTCTTGTTGACGATCAGTATTGGCTGTAGCAAACAAGACAACAAACGTAAAACGAACTCTATAATTTCATACAATGAAGGCTTTCACGACCGATGTCTTAGCTACTGGTGGGTCTTCCGGGCTGTATCGTCGTGGCGCTGACGTTTTTCTGTTCCTAACGTTCTACGGAAAAGTCACGCAAACAGCCAGGTATTTGCATAAGCGCTACAACCAACGCCAACAACAAAAGATGGATATCATTAAAAATCTTATCAACAGAGCCAAAAGAATTTACAAGCCGGAATACCTATACGCCGAATTAAAAATCTAAAACAGGCTATTGTGAAAAACGGCTATTCGCGAAAAGACGTAAATACAGTTCTACAACCAAATAACTGTAGGTCGAATGATAAGGATAAGACAACGATGGAAGAACACAGTTTCTCTCCTTTTTTTAAAAAAGTAACTGATCGGACCGGAAATATTTTACAGAAACATAACATCAGGCAATTTTTAGACAGCCTAACAAAATATGCAACGTACTCGCTGGGATAAAAGCTCTGCTATGTTAGGGTGTCCATTCGTCCCGTTTTTCCCGGGCAGTCCCGTTTTTTACCAAAATGTCCCGCTGTCCCGAAACTTTTTTGGAAGACGCTCAAATGTCCCGTATTTTTATGATTCCACTTGGCTAGAGTATTTTACGCTACTGGTTGTTTGACTTGCTATTAACTGCTCAATTCTTTAGGCTAGGAAGCGTGTGATGACTTTCAGCATACCCCAAACATGTACCGAACTGTCAACAATCGTAAGTAATTTTAAACGCACTATAGGTTACGAATAACAACGAAGATTCTTCTCTTCTAAATCGATCCGCTGAATCCGTCCTTTCGGTCCAGAGATACTCTACACCACTAATACTTGCTCTCTGGCTTTCATCACCTCACTGTTAATGTTTTGCACTGTGCAATCACTGTTTCATTATGCCAAAACGAAAGTGTAATTTTAACAGCAATATAAAAAGCAAGTTTCCTTTTATCACTGGTAGTGGAGAAACTGTAGAGTGTACGTTGTGCAGATCAAAATTTGCTATTGATCATGGTGTAAGGTCTGACATTGTGAATCACATTAAGACTAAGAAACATCGCATGAGTGATCAAACAAAAAGAGCAAACAAATGCGTGAGTGACTACTATGTAAACCAAAAATCAGTAGCAGAAATGGATAGGCAGTTGGCAGCACAAGAAGCTACGTTTGCATACCACAGTGCAATGCATAACCATAGCTTTAAGTCAATGGACTGTACTACAGCAGTTGTTAAAAAACTTTTTAATCCTAAATTCGCATGTGGACACACAAAATGTAATGCAATCATTTCAAATGTCATTGCACAATATGCAGCTCCCCAGGTTTTAAATGAATGAAAAGTGCTCGATTCATTTCTGTAATGATTGATACATCGAATCATCTGGATTTGAAGTTGGTTCCTCTCCTTATAAGGTATTTTCATCCTGAAAATGGCATCACGGTGAAAGTGCCCGAATTGCTTAATTTTGCTGGAAAAACTTCAGATTTACTTCAGAATTATGTGCTGGAGGTTTTAAAGAAATATGATCTTGAGGGAAAGGTGATTGTAGTTTCTGCAGACAACACTAACACCAATTTTGGTGGCAAGCAGAGGAAAGGAAAAAAACAATTTGTTCTATAAACTGCAACAGAACACGGTGAATAATATAGTAGGTGTTGGCTGTCCCGCACATGTGGAGCACAATTCCTTACAAACTGGCTCAGATTGCCTACCCATCGACTGCCACTTAATTGTAAACAAAATCTACCAGGATTTCCACATATATACAGTAAGGGTTGAATCTCTGAAGTAATTCTGTAAGTTTACTGAAACTGTACACAAAACTGTACTTGGGCACAGCAAGACAAGGTGGCTATCTCTGCTACCAGCATTGGAAAGAATTGTAGAGATATTTCCTGCTTTGAAATCATATTTCATTTCCCTTCATAAGTGTCCTGTTATCCGTAAACAATTCTTTGATAACCTTGTGTCTATTGTTCTTCTACATTTTCTTGCTAGCCAGCTAAAACCTTTCTCCACAACAATTAAATGTATTGAGAAACAAGAAATCACAATAGTGGAAGTTTATCAAGAAACAAATAATTGAGCAAATTGGAATGTAGAAAATCTGAAAGATTTCCCACATCCTTTGTACATGAGACTCTAAGAAAGCTGGAAGAAGAGGGTGAAATTACTGTAGAACAATTTCATATTTATGCTGACATCTTCTATGACTCTTGCATTGAGTATATTAAACAATGGTGTTTACCATTTCTCACGCCTTTTAAAGCATTTGACTGGGTTAATACTGAAAAGGATCAGCTACAGTAAAGGATATTCAGGACTGATGTGTTTTTGTTAAAAGTATTGTACAAAATTTTCCTGTTGATGAAGACGAACTGTTTGATGAATTTTCATGTGCACAGAACTTCATAAAAAATGAAGAAGGAGACGAAGAAAGTGTTAGTGCAACGTGGTCTAAAATATTTGCTTATTTCAAAAGTAAAAACATTAACATGAAAAACATGATGCAATTCCTGGGTCAAATGCTGCTGTGGAACGTGTGCTTTCGTTACTGAACTCTTTGTGGTCAGATGAAAAAACCAGAATGAAAGTTGAAACAGTGAGGGCCTTGCTCATTGTCAAAACACACTTTAATGGTGTATCGTGTACTGACTTTAATGATACAATTTCAAATGAATATGCACTTCTTGATAAAGTACATAAAAGTGAAAAGTACGGTGATAGTGTGGCAGAATAATTGTAAAAAGTTATTTGGGGGTCATCTGAGTGCACGTTTTAAAGGTAAACTTGTATGTGTATTAAATTAGTCTATACAATATTTATGTCCCGTTTTTTTTCTCTTCATTGTCCCAGGTTTTTCTCTAATTTATTTTAAATGTCCCCTTTTTCAATGAAAATGAAATGGACACCCTATGCTATGTCGGCGTACAAAGTATAGTAAATTCCCTCTATGTCTGCATTGGAACAACCAAAAAGACGTGAATACACGACTGAATGAACATAAAAGTCTTTGCAGACTAGGGTGCGGAAAAAAATATTTCGTTAATCACTGTTTCTACTAGGCTGGTGCATAAGTTCATAGCGTTTTGTTTTGCACGTTGGTATTCCGGTTGCAATGGGTTTATTTATCGATTATCATATTTTATTTGTGGTTCACTGTTGCTATTTGAGTTTACGTATTGTCATTTTGTCATTTGGAGATAATTAGTTGAGCTGTGGACGCTAGAAAATGGAGTGCTAAGTGGAGAAATCGTAACATTTCCGACGTTTTCTTCTGTTTGAGTTCAGTAGAGGGGTGATAGCAGCGGAGGCAGTCAGAAACATAAGCGCCTTGTATGGGGTTAATGCCAGTGGTCAGAGTACGACAAAAAATGTTTTTCTCGCTTTAAGGAGAATCGTTTTAACGTTAGTGACTCTACACGTTCAGGAAGAACTTCGGGTTTCATGAGGATCATTGCAACACATTAATCCACAATGACTCACGTCAGTGTACTCGAGAACTGGCAAATGGGATGAACTGTGAGCATTCCATCGTCGTGGAACCCATGCATGCAATGGGGAAGGGTCAAAAATCGGGTGTAGTGTATGGTTACTGCATTCTCTAAGCCAAAGTCACAGAAGTCAGCAGCTAGCCAAATGTGCATCTCTGCTTGCTCGTCATCAGTTGGTTTGTGAACAATACCGACCACTCTTATCCTGTTTTGTTACCAGTGACGAGAAATTATGTCTTTTCTTTACGCTAACATAAGGAACAAAAAGCAATGGTTGAGCCCAAACAGAGCAGAAACTCCCGGTACAAAAACCTGCATCCCCCACAAAAAATAAATATTGTGCCTCTGGTGGGACAGTGACGATGTGGAGTACTACGATTTGCTTCCACGAAGTTTAACCATCACTGCAAACGCATTCCAAGAACAAAGATCAGGTTCAAATGGCTCTGAGCACTATGGGACATAACATCTGAGGTCATCAGTCACCTAGAACTTAGAGCTACTTAAACCTAACTAACCTAAGGACATCACACACATCCATGCCCGAGGCAGGATTCGAACCTGCGACCGTAGCGGTCACGCGGTCCCAGACTGAAGCGCTTAGAACCGCACGGCCACACCGGCCGGCCAAAGATCAGGAACAGTGATACTACTCTACGATAACGCTCCCCGCGTTTCTGCTGGACTGACAGAAAACACTGTACAGAAGCTGGTTGGAAAGTCATTCAGCACAAACCTTATTCATCTTGTATTGCGCCCTCAGATTTTCAACTTTTCTGCTGCCTATCGAACAACCTTCAAGGAACTTCCTTTTCGGATGAAATGGCGCTCCGAACATGGTTCGACGAGTTCTTTGCCTCAGTATCATGTGATTGCTACAGTCGCGGAATCGGAAAGTTACCCCAGCGTTCGCAGACTACAGTGAAGGACTATATATATTATGAATGACTAAAGTCTCTGTTATGTGTCTCTATTGTGTTTATTAAACCATAGGAAAAACGTCACGAACTTATGCACCAACCCAATACAGACACTTCATGGTGACTGATACCAGCGCTGGCCGCTGTGGCCGAGCGGTTCTAGGCGATTCAGTCGGCAACCGCACTGCTGCTACGGTCGCAGGTTCAAATCCTGCCTCGGGCATGGATGCGTGTGATGTCTTTAGGTTAGTTAGGTTTAAGTAATTTTAAGTCTAGGGGACTGATGACCTCAGATGTTAAGTCCCATAGTGCTTAGAGCAAATTGAACCATTTTTGAACTGATACCAGTTTCTACGCGGACGTCCTCAAAAAGGTAAGGTCTTATTGTTGTTATTAGATCCAGGATATTTCCATCAAGAGTGTGCTTTCAAACAATCTGTTGTAGGTAATTCTCAGAGAACGCATTTAGTAGTTTTGCAGGACGTCTTGTCAACCCATCCTTATACAAAACAGGTAATTTTATCAATATTCATTAACAGTATGAATGGGGAAGTTATGTACTAGTGAACGTAAGTTTTCTGTGACGTTTCTGGTTACATCTGAAGGTGATTATGGTGGTCGATAGAAGGATCCAACTGTAAGTTTATGCACAATCTGTGGGGTTGTTTGGGGAAGAGACCAAATAGTGAGGCCAACGGTCTCATTCGATAAGGAAAGTATGTGGAAGGAAGTCGGCCGTGCCGTTTCAAAGGTACCAGCTCGGCATTTGCCCGAAGCGATTTAGGGAAATCACGGAAAACCCATGTCAGGATGGCCGGATGCGGGATTGAACCGCCATCCTTACGAATGCGAGTCCAGTGTGCTACCCACTACGCCACCTCGCTCGGTGCACACTCTGTAACTGTTCGTTTGCACATTTTTGACATGTTTTTTGCATTTCCGGGAATACCACTTCTGACTATGTTACGGTAATCTGAAAGTGGGTCCCGGCCCGAAACTCGTGATCGAGTGAATAATAAAAAAAAGGGTGAAATTTGCAACTTTGGTTGGTTTTTCGTTGTACTGATAATTAGAAAGGCTTCATCAAGTAATTTAAGAAGGTAAACAAATGTGTCCATACTAGTGAAAGATAGGTTTCATGGGACTACCGTTATATCCAATCCTAATTTCCTCGTGATTTCCTTCATAAATCTCTGCTCCCTTCTCATTTTAGTGTCTTCAATCCTCTCCCTTCTTCTTCTGTCACTGCTACTACTACTGCAACTACTTTTTTTCTTCTTCCTTCCTCTCCTACTTTGCCTTTCCACTTCCAATTTTATTTTACCCTTTTCCATTCTTTTGCCCCCGTCACATAACAGCGTCCCCACGGAAACGCCGCTCAGAACAGTTGTCCCAGCTGCCATATCACGTTTAGGTGACTGCACCTGTGTAAACGAGTCAAATGATTAGCAGATCTTGCTCTCTGAAACATTTCCAGTCCATCTTTAATTATTTTGACACAGTGAAACTTCACTTCATTGATCTATTTCACTATTTTTCCTATTTTTTTAAAATTTTTTTCCCTTCATATAGGATCGCTTGTCCTCGGGGTACAGGGAAACGGTTCAGGTGCCAAAGCTGAACTCCAGCCTGCTGTTATCGCTAGATGGTTCCCTTAATCACGTGGAGATTATTTTCAGTATGTCCTCTAAGAATAAACAAATCGTGTGACGAAAAGGAAGTTTTCAACAATACGAGTACAAGTGTACCTGCAGCAGCCCATGCCGTTCCCTGGCAATAGTCTGACACAAGATGATAGACGAGCAACGTGAATGGGTCCGTGCCCAGTCAGTAAGATCTTAAGAAAACCGTGAAATGTGAAAAGAACACGGGCAACGATAACAGTTAGAAGGTAAGCCATCGATAAACATCTAGTTCTGCCTATCCGCGGCACCTAAAACGTAGGCGTTAAATCGCTTGCACGTTTATCCTAAGTTACGGGATTGTAGCCGGATAATGTCGACTTTCGGCCGATAATGCCTAAGACCATGGTACACATACCAAGGCTCTAGGCTTACAGAACGATTTTTAAAATCCGAATCAAACTGATTGTGGTCTTTATTTTTATTCGTTTAACTGGGTTATAAATATAATTCTTTTCATAAATTTAATTTCTGATACTTGAGTGACTGTATTGACTTTATTATTCTCCATAAATTTATTGAAGCGAATTTGTATTAAACATGTGATTTCAGTAGGCTAGCATTTATAATTGCTCAAGATACGAAAAGAATTTATGTTTTAAATATTTGTATGACCATAAACACCCAAAAAATTGTACGTATCGTTTTGCGACAAATGCATGGCAAATACTCAGCGGTAAATCTTTTAGTGAGCCTAGCCATCCTAGTTCCGTACCCTAGATCTCGGAAGAATTCGGTAGACGTCGTGTTACTTCTCGCTGCTGCCAGTCTATGCATAATTTAGTGTACACGTGTTCAGCTTAATTTAATATTCCTTACTACAAATAACAGTCGACTGGCACTGGCTTCAGTAGGAAATGTATGTAAATTATAATACTGTTGTGTAATGTCAAACGATTAAATGGTAAAATTTCATTGTATTTTGTAATTTATTTTCTATTCTACGCAGATCGATATAACCAACATGAACGCAGGTCTAAGAAAACGCAAAACTGTTATTTCAAAAACAAATAAGCTATCTCAGCTTTTTAACGTTTAGAATTATGTTGCGGAATCTAAAGAAACTGAAGCAGAAAATATAGAAGTCCAGGTGATGGCAGTAGTCCCACTATAAAATGCTTATTAGGATACAATTGATACCGTAGTCTAACGAATAGCAAGTCCTCCCAATGCAGCCGCGTCGTCTTCCAATCAAAGAAACGTTCAAAGAACGGCAAGCCTTCTTGCCCATGAGACGTCTTCTTCAAGCCAAAAGTAGAAAGTAAATTACATAATCTGAAACTGTTACATTTTCTACAAGCCAAAAAGGGAACGGCGGTAAATTATACTCCAACAATTGGTGAATAGCCAACCTACTTAGATCGACATGATTGGATTGCAAATGGAAATAGCGAAGTACAAAATATGAATAGTAATATTTTTATCTTCAAAGAATGTGTACGACAAAGAAAATTAACCCAGGTTTTGTCACAAGTTATTTTACGCATATAGACATAAACTAACGAATAAAACTTACGCCAGAGATTGTTTGTGTTATTCAGAATCTAAAGGGAAATTTTTCGGTTATGCTTGCGAAGATACGGATTCAGACGGTTCGTCATGGTTACGAATGATGGATTAGATTATTGGAAGAATGTGAATATTAGGTTGGATTTTTTTTTTTTTTTTCACTACGCGACTTAACTACTGTGGTTATCAGTCGCCTAGAACTTTGAACTAATTAAACCTAACTAACCTAAGGACATCACACACATCCATGCCCGAGGCAGGATTCGAACGTGCGACCGTAGCGGTCGCTCGGCTCCAAACTGTAGCGACTAGAGCCGCACGGCCACTCCGGCCGGCTAGGTTGGAAGGCATGAAGACAGAGCGCTTCACGTAGGCAAGCGATAATTTCGTAGTTAGCAAAAACAAGGAAGCGCGTGTCGATTCGCAACTTGTTAGTCAAACCGTGACCGAACAAAAGTATTGGTGGGCACTCTTAGAACTAACAATTGTACTTCTGAGCAATTTAACCCGTCAGTACACGCAGGTGGTCTGTCAGACCAAGGGGAATATTTTCACATTAATGCTATGTCTGAAAGTTGTTTCCAAGAAGCTATCTTCCTAGTACCTTTAAGTGAGTGTAATAGGAGTCGTTTGGTATGGTGTATCTGGTATTTCAACAATAGCACTTCCGGTTAGCTCACAACAAAGAGGTCTAGTGTCTCACAGACCAGCCGCTTGCGCTGGTGTCAGTTTATTGTTAGCTCCGGCTAGGTTATTCACGCGTGCGCGTATTTGCGGTATCTGCTTAGTTTAGTGGTAGAACAGATTTTTTCGTGCTTTGTACATTATTTTAGTATGTTGTAAGTGT
Organism: Schistocerca americana; assembly: GCF_021461395.2. Taxonomy (NCBI): domain Eukaryota; kingdom Metazoa; phylum Arthropoda; class Insecta; order Orthoptera; family Acrididae; genus Schistocerca; species Schistocerca americana. The sequence goes on from NC_060122.1 coordinate 533,896,472, forward strand.
TGTAACTGCATCATGGCTTATTCTTACAAGGCACAGGAGGAGAGAATTAGGAACTTGATTGAAGAAGTGGTGATTCTGAAGATGGAGAAATCGACTTTGAAGAAATCCAGGACCCCGAGTGGAAAAGTGATTCCGGCACCGAACAAAAAACGTCGAATGATGAATCAGAAGACAGTGATCGTGGTGATGACAGTGATGTGCTTGTCGGTAAAGACGGAACAGTATGGAAATCACGTGCCCCGCCAAAGAACTCCCGCACACGTTGTCATAACAAAATAACTCATTTACCAGGTGTGAAAGGTGCTGCGAAAAGTGCTACAAATCCTCTACAGTGCTGGGAACTGCTTTTTGATGGAAACATTATATACATACTCGTTGACTGCTCTTAAAGGTACATTCAAAGTATCCAGGGAAACTTTTCAAGGGAAAGAGATGCACAACAAACTAATAAAGCTGAAATAAAGGCCTTATTGCGATTATTGTACTACACTGGTGTGATGCGTGCCCATCGACTAAGTGTACAAGGTTTGTGGCGAACAGATGGCACAGGAGTTGAAATATTTCATCTCACAATGGGCATAAGCAGATTTCGTTTTCTCCTTCGATGTCTCAGATTCGATGATAAACAAACGGGAATGGAAATGGAGAAAACAGATCACATGGCGGCGATAAGACAGGTGTTCAGTTTAATTGTTGAAACTTTCAGAAGGCTTATACAGTTTCTGAATACGTGACAGTTGATGAAAAACTAGGTAACAGTTGAAAAATTAGAAGCATTCCGTGGAAGATGCAGATTCCGACAGTACATGCTAAATAAGGCAAACAAGTATGGAGTAAAGATTTTTGCAGCAGTGGATGCCAGAATGTTTTACACATTCAACATGGAGGCGTATGTTGGGCAACAGCCTGAAGGCCCTTACAGACATGACAGCAGACAGTTGAAATTGTTCACAGACTTTGCCAACCTATCCTGAATACAGGCTGCAACATAACTTGCGACAATTATTTTACAAGTTACGAGCTTGCAAACACATTGATTACAAAGAAGACGACCATCGTTGATACCCTGAGGAAGAACAAGAGAGAAATCCCAAGGTGATTTATTAACACTAAAAACCGGCAAGAAGAGTCATCTATGTTTGGGTTTCAGAAAAATTGCACCTTAGTCTCTTATGTGCCGAAAAGAAATAGAGTGGTATTATTACTGTAAACGATTCACCACAATGGAAATATTGACGAAAATACAGGGAATGATAAAAACCCAGAAATTATCACTTTCTATAACCTTACTAAGGGTGGAGTTGATGTTGTAGACGGAACGAGTGCAACGTATAATGTAGCTAGAAACACAAGAAGGTGGCCAATGGTTGTTTTTTATAGTGTAACAACTACTACAGCTTCTGACACTAAATGTAACAGTTGTGTTACTAAATGTAACACTTCTGTAACTGGATTTTCTCTTTGGATGCTGTCAATTGTCAGGATGAGCATTCTAAAGCATTCTGTCAGAGTGAAAATATTAAATAAATTAACTTTTCTCTCTTAATAACATGTGGGCAGGGTGGGTTCTTCCTTGGCTCGGGTATGGGGTCGAATGAAACATCATTTTACATAAGATAACTTTTATTGAAAGTTTCGTACAACTGTATCTTACTGAGACGTTCTGGTTCGGAGAGCGGCAGCCGTGTCGTTTGCGTAGCCTTCTGCTGCGACAGCGGCGGCGGCTGCAGCGGCGGCGGCGTCTGATTACGCGTAGCGGTGTGTATCTCGTGTCGCCGTCTCGCCCAGCTGACCGGAGAAGCGCAGCGCGAGGTGGCCCGTTTAATTATTGCGAGCGACGTCGTGCATCGGATGGTGATACCTTGAATGTGGCGTCCCAGTGTTTCTCTTCTCTAAGCGGCCGCGTGTGTTGTGCGTCGACCAGCGGAGCGGCGCGGCGGGGGAAGGCCAGTGTCCCGAACTCGAACCACGGACTCCCGCTTCCCAGTCTTCGGCTGTCAGGTCTTCATCCCAGCTCACAGATAACTACTGATGTGAGGCCGTCTCCTTCCCGTCCTCACGAGTCACCCGGGTATGTAAAAATCAGACTTCCAATACCTTTTAACTTCTGTCTTCTGGCGCCGCGGCTGCTGCTTGCTATTCCATTGCAGCGGCCGAATTGGTGCGACTGTGCATGATGTAGTCTCTTCTTGCACGACGGTCTTCAGCACCGAAACTGACTGAAAACTACTGCTACTCTTCTTTTCTTCCTTCGTCTCTCGTCTTCGTCTCCATCTGTCTTCATCTGTCTTCATCTGTCTTCCTCTGTCTTCATCCGTCTTCAACTGTCGGGCCCACCGCGTCTCGCGTATTTATTCACTTCAGTTTACTGGAGGTGAACGACTTCGCGGCCATTGCCCCTTCTGTCACGTTGAAAAGCTTCTCGAAGAATCTTCTTGACCTGGGTCATTGGCTCTTGGAATGTAGGCGGGGGCCTCTGATCACATGTGACGACTGAGAAACACGTGAGCCGGTCATTGCCTCTTCCGTCACGTTGAGAAGCTTCTCGAAGAATCTTCTTAACGTCGGTCATTGGCTCTTGGAATGTAGGCGAGGGCCTTTGCTCACATGCGACAACTGAGAAACACGTGAGCCGGTCGGGCGATGCCCTGACGGCTGAATCGACAGCGCCCGCTTATGTGGAACTCGCTGACTTCATGGTCATTGTCTCTTCTGTTCTGCTGTTCTGCACGCTGAATGCCAGTATGTAACTCTCTAAACTAAACCAAGTTTTCCATTTATATTCAAATTTCTAGTTCACTTTGATTTCACAAATTTATTTACTTAAGTACCACTCAACATTCCTCCACCCTTCGGAGAAATTCGCCCTCGAATTTACCACTCAACATTCCTCCACTCTTCACACGGAAAAAGTACAAGCACTGAAAACTCTCGACTTAGAAGATTACACACGCTTCACATTAAGTATGTGGAAAATACTTAACACTTTACAAAAGCACTGTACGGTCAGGAATCACATAGTTCTTACATAAATGGTTGTAATAAGTGTAACATATCTTGATGACAATGAATAAACAAAAAATAGGTTTTGCACTTAGAAAATTACAGAGCAACAGCTGTTTAATCTACCCTATACTAATGAAAGAATATCTATTCTACAGTATTGTTTATGTTAACAAGAGACTGTTTAATAAAGAATGAAGTACAATAAACAAAATTAATACACTAATGCTCAAAAGTAACTGCTGAAGTACACCAGTTAAGAGTGTGGTATCCAGTTAACAGGGATTTGATGAAGTGGTATATTATTATTTGGCTTATTTTTTCGTCGTAAATAAAAGAAAACTGTACAAAGCAGAAACACCAACACAAATGTTCCAGATATACCCGTTTCTAGCATTATAATTTTAGTTTTGTTCACCTTTTAATTGTAAGACATGTTGCATCATAACATTGGTATCAATTTTGCCTTGCTGCGAGTTTATGAACATATCTAATGACTTCAGAAGGGAACTGTCAAGGGAGTCATTGAGGTAGGATAGGTTTTATGTAGGAAATGCTTGCATGGCGTTTTCTGAAAAAAGCAAACAACATGGTTATGAACCTACCAACCTAGTAAAAACAAAAACAAAGAAAAGAAGAAATACATTGTTAACTACAAGATCTACATGTTTCTACGTTCAAGTTTTCTTTCTTAAAAAAATAAACCATTATCATTTATTAATTATTTACATTTGTATACTATCCACAGTCTACTAAGATTCAACTAGGATATTCGCACTCTTGGTCGAAGATTGTATGGTGCCGTGTCAGTATGTTGTGCTGGCGTGGCCACTCTTTTTCCTTTTCGGGAACTTCCTCCACCCTTCGGAAAAGCAGACACTATTGTTGAAGGAATTACATCTGGAGCGCCCTTAAAAGGTTTTAAACGACTTGCATGGACAATGGTAGTTCGGGTGGGCAGTTGCAACTTAACGTTGACTGGTGACGTGATCTCAATAATTTGATAAGGACCTCTGTAGTTTGTTACAAATTTCTTCGTTTTTCCTTTCGCTATGTAAGGAGTTGAAAGCATAACCCACTGACCGATTTTGTAATTTGGATATTTAGCTTGGGTATTACCTAATCTTTCCTGTCGTTCCAAAGCCTTTGTATTAGATTTTTGAACCTTTTTCCATACATCCTTCATCATTCGACTGAAATCTCTTACTGTTTCTCCGACTTTTCCGTTTTTCTGCCTGATTACATCAAAAGGGGACGGCATTTTTTTCCCATAGACCACTTCATAAGGTGACATGCCAGTTGCTTCATGCGTTTTGGCGTTGTATACCGACACGATTATTGGTAAATACGTATCCCAATTAGAATGTTGTTCGTTAATATAATAACTAAGCATCTTGCCAATTGTCCGATGAACTCTTTCTGTGCGCCCGTTGCACTGAGGGTGTAACGGAGTTGTGCGTAATTTGCGTATTTTTAATAAGTGGCATAGCTGTTTCATTAATTCAGACATAAAATTAGATCCCTGATCTGTGATAATAGCTTCAGGTACCCCAAATTTAAGTATCCAGTTGTTAACTAAAGCTTGGGCAACTGTATTTGCTTGCTGATCTGGGAGACTCACCATAGCTAGATAGCGTGAAAAGTGATCTATAATTGTAAGAACATACTTATTACCAGCAGGTGTTTTATGAAATGGCCCGTAGAGATCCACTCCGCAGATTTGAAATGGACATGAAGCCTCGGGGAGCCTCTGTAAAGGTATTTTTGAACGACAAAGTTCAGCTCGTTGTGCGCACGCAATGCAATTACGAACGTACTGCGCAACATCCTGCTTTCTGGTTTGCCACCAAAATCCCTCTGCTACTCGTCTTTCGGTTGTCCGCTGTCCACCGTGTCCTGCAAGGATATGATTGTGGGGCTCTGCCAGCATTTCTTGTCTAAGGTGTTGGGGAACAACAATTCGCGGTCCAAGTTTTGTTTTACGGCATAATACACCATCTTCAAAGCAAAATTGTTTTTGAGTTGCGTATTTTTCACATTCTGTATCCTCATCTTGTGCCTTTCTCCAGTCCTCAGTATCTCGGCCTGTTGCTTCCAAAAGTGCTATTTTCCGACTTAGGTAATCTGCATTCTTGTGTTTTTTGCCTGGTTTATGGATAACTTCGAAATCCATTTCGGAAAGACATAGGGCCCAACGGGTAAGACGACTAGATGGATCCTTTAATCCAAGCAACCATTTTAAAGCTGCGTGGTCTGTAATATTGACCTTGAATTTTCTACCATACAAGTAGCATTTAAAGTATTTGATACCATAAATAACACTTAACAATTCTTTCTCCGTTGTGGAATAATTTCTTTCTGCCGTTGTTAGTTGTCTCGAAGCGTAGGCTATGGGGTGTTCCGCGCCATTAATATTCTGACTCAAAACAACTCCTACTGAATGGCCACTTGCGTCACAGGATAAAATAAATTCTTTATTATAATCTGGGTAGGCTAATACAGGACTGTGTGTTAACTTATCTGTAAGGGTTTGAAATGCAGATTCACAATCTTCAGACCAATGAAATTCTGCACCCTTTTTCAATAATTGGGTTAAGGGTCGGTCAATTTCAGCAAAATTTTGAACATATTTTCGGTAATACGATGCGAGACCAATGAAACTTTGTACTTCCTTAACGCGTTGTGGTGTTGGGAAGTCCTTAACTGCCGAAATTAATCGAGGATCTGTTTTAATTCCTTTTTCACTAATGACATGCCCTAGGTATGTAACCTCTGTCAATGCAAAACTACATTTTTCCATATTTAATGTTAATTTAGCTTTTCTAAGTCTCTGAAAAACATTACACAGACGCACAGCATGTTCATTAATGTCTCTGGAGAATACAATAATATCGTCTAGATATACACAACATTGCTGAGTTTTGAGTCCTCGCAATACTCCATCGAGTAGTCTTTGAAAAGTTGCTGGTGCATTTTTCAAACCGAAAGGCATTCTTTTAAATTGCCAGTGGCCTCCAGGGGTAGAAAATGCTGTTTTATGTCTATCTTCAGGTGCAACTTCCAATTGATGATATCCGCTACGTAAATCGATTGTTGAAAAGTATTTACTGTTACCCAAACTGTCAATGATATCTGTAATGTTTGGAAGAGGATAAACATCTGAGATAGTTTGTTTGTTAAGGTGTCTGTAGTCACAACAAAACCTATATCGCTTCGTACCGTCGGGAGACTTCTTTGGAATAATTACGATATTTGAATTATAAGGCGAATCAGAATATTCTATAATTCCATCTTTTAGATGCTGTTCTATAAATTCATCCAGTACTGGCTGTAAGTAATGCGGAACTCTATAAGGCTTCCTATAAACTGGGGGGCTATTTCCTGTTGGGATCCTATGCTGTGTGATGTCTGTTGCTGGCAATGGACCTTCTGCATTAAATAAATCTTGGAACTCAACTAAAACTGCTTCTATCGTGTCTCTATCCTTTCCTTTCAAATGCTCAATCTTCTGGCGCAATGCGGTTTTATAGGCGTCTGGTTTCTGACCGTCAGTAATATCTGCCCAAATGAAATCTTCTTCAAAAGTACTGACTGTAGCTACTAATATTCCCTTATGCAACTCCTTGTCCTCCACTCCGAAATTGTCAATATGTACCGGTACTTTTCTTTCTCCCTCAACGTCTTGAACCCGTACAACACTCCTACGTACAAAACAATGTGATACATCTAATTCCTCATTTTCCTCTAAAGGCTCTATTAGACACACTGTATCTGTAGGTACTTCGTGGTCAACGGTCATCCAGAGAAGTTTTTCTGAGCCAGATGGTATGTGATCCCGCGAATCAACCTTCAAGGACGTTGCACGCAGTATAGTTGATTTCGCCTTCCGGTTAGGGAAATCTTGCGGCAGAGGGCCCTTTGCAGCGGTGTCACCTAGCTGAAACACTATTCCGCTAAGTTCTACAGTTTGCTGTCTGAGGTCGATTTTAGCGTGATGTTTATTCAGGAAATCCAACCCTAGGATCGCGTCGTGCCCGTCAGTCACCTTTGTTACCACTTCTACATCTTCTTGAAATTGTACACCGTGAATATAGAAAATCAATGATGTACATCCTAATGACTTAACTGTACCTCCTCCTACTCCACTCAATCTATACCTTGAAGGGTCATATTTCTTTTCTCCAATACATTCATGACTTACTATTGATACGTTTGCGCCTGTATCCACCAGTATCCTTGCCTCTTTATCCTGTACGGTAGCAGATAACCAGCATTCCGCCTTCACATTCGCCTTAATGGCATGAAATTTTATTGGGAATGCCTGGCGGCGGCTCCGACATTCCCGTTTGAGTTTAACTGATTTCTATTTCCAAAAACTTTCTTAGACCTGCATTCCTTGAATGTGTGACCTATTCTTTGACAATTAGTGCATTGAGGTTGTCTGCAGTTTTTTGCTATATGTCCGTGTCGATCGCACCTAAAACATCGTACTCCTGCTGAAAATATATTTCGCTTCTCCTTGTATCTGGTGGCAATGTCAATTTCTTCAAAAGCTGTCGCCACAGATACAGCTTCTGCTAAATTTTTAGGAAACTCTGCCCTGACACGACGGGACGTTTCAGGAGGTAACCCACGTAAAAATGTATCCAGAGCTCTATCTTCTGCCTCTTGTAAAATAACCTTATTTGCTTCATCACTAGTTGTCAACTGATAGGTGTTAATATTAACTTTTCTAATCCTATCTACAAAGCTTTCTAACGACTCGCTTTGCCTCTGAGTGATAGTGTGTAATTTTTCCCTATAAAATCTACAGCTGTTCTGTTTTTGAAAACGTTTAAGTAATCCTTTCTTCAATTCCTCAAATGTTGGAGCATTCCGTAATTCTTCATGGTATAAGACGTGTGCTTTAGCCTCTCCTGTCAATCTTAACTTTGTCATTTGTAAGAGCTGTTCATCTGACCATGATCCTAACTTTGCAGCTGCTACTAAATCATCAAAAAAAGGCTGTTATGTCCTCGCCAGGTTTACCTGAAAAAGGAGTTACTAAGGCTGCTGCTGAGGAATCTAGGGTGGGAGGGATTGAACTGGTTTGCCTAACCTCACACAGCTGCTTAAATAATGCATTATTATTATTTTTAAGCTGTGCTATTTGATTAACTAAGCTCTGAACAGCTTCATCAGTAGAAACCGCTTGTGGTGCTGACTCTGACTTTGTACGATTTCGTGTCATCATTTTACAAACTGTCAGTTACACAATCTTCCTATACTGAATTTAAAAGATGTTTAAATATTTCCGACAAACTCTTAAAATCATGAGAGAAAATACACTTCTAAATAAAGAAAATATTACGACTGCTATGCAAACCTCTATCCCTTCACACATTAAAAAATACTAACTGTGGACCTTTAGTGACTGTCATTCACACCTCATATTGAGCCAAGGGTTTTTTCTCTGACACCAATTGTAACAACTACTACAGCTTCTGACACTAAATGTAACAGTTGTGTTACTAAATGTAACACTTCTGTAACTGGATTTTCTCTTTGGATGCTGTCAGTTGTCAGGATGAACATTCTAAAGCATTCTGTCAGAGTGAAAATATTAAATAAATTAACTTTTCTCTCTTAATAACATGTGGACAGGGTGGGTTCTTCCTTGGCTCGGGTATGAGGTCGAATGAAACATCATTTCACATAAGATAACTTTTATTGAAAGTTTCGTACAACTGTATCTTACTGAGACGTTCTGGTTCGGAGAGCGGCAGCCGTGTCGTTTGCGTAGCCTTCTGCTGCGACAGCGGCGGCGGCTGCAGCGGCGGCGGCGTCTGATTACGCGTAGCGGTGTGTATCTCGTGTCGCCGTCTCGCCCAGCTGACCGGAGACGCGCAGCGCGAGGTGGCCCGTTTAATTATTGCGAGCGACGTCGTGCATCGGATGGTGATACCTTGAATGTGGCGTCCCAGTGTTTCTCTTCTCTAAGCGGCCGCGTGTGTTGTGCGTCGACCAGCGGAGCGGCGCGGCGGGGGAAGGCCAGTGTCCCGAACTCGAACCACGGACTCCCGCTTCCCAGTCTTCGGCTGTCAGGTCTTCATCCCAGCTCACAGATAACTACTGATGTGAGGCCGTCTCCTTCCCGTCCTCACGAGTCACCCGGGTATGTAAAAATCAGACTTCCAATACCTTTTAACTTCTGTCTTCTGGCGCCGCGGCTGCTGCTTGCTATTCCATTGCAGCGGCCGAATTGGTGCGACTGTGCATGATGTAGTCTCTTCTTGCACGACGGTCTTCAGCACCGAAACTGACTGAAAACTACTGCTACTCTTCTTTTCTTCCTTCGTCTCTCGTCTTCGTCTCCATCTGTCTTCATCTGTCTTCATCTGTCTTCCTCTGTCTTCATCCGTCTTCAACTGTCGGGCCCACCGCGTCTCGCGTATTTATTCACTTCAGTTTACTGGAGGTGAACGACTTCGCGGCCATTGCCCCTTCTGTCACGTTGAAAAGCTTCTCGAAGAATCTTCTTGACCTGGGTCATTGGCTCTTGGAATGTAGGCGGGGGCCTCTGATCACATGTGACGACTGAGAAACACGTGAGCCGGTCATTGCCTCTTCCGTCACGTTGAGAAGCTTCTCGAAGAATCTTCTTAACGTCGGTCATTGGCTCTTGGAATGTAGGCGAGGGCCTTTGCTCACATGCGACAACTGAGAAACACGTGAGCCGGTCGGGCGATGCCCTGACGGCTGAATCGACAGCGCCCGCTTATGTGGAACTCGCTGACTTCATGGTCATTGTCTCTTCTGTTCTGCTGTTCTGCACGCTGAATGCCAGTATGTAACTCTCTAAACTAAACCAAGTTTTCCATTTATATTCTAATTTCTAGTTCACTTTGATTTCACTAATTTATTTACTTGAGTACCACTCAACAATAGCATCATGGAACAGCTGCGATAAATGCTGCTATTATTTTCAACTCAAATCAGAAATAATAACTGAGAAGAAGAGAGCTTTTGAGGCAGCTTTCTTTTGCGCTTCTGCATGATCATCTTCAGCAAAGAGTAATGTCAAAATATTGCCAAGGAAGATAGCTGAGATAATTGGTGAGCTATGCAGTGGGAAAATTTCTGAAGTGGAATCAACTGTGACTTCACGAGGACGGTGTGTGGACTGCAGAAGCAAAAGCAGAAAAACACGATACATTTGTAAGAACTGCAAGAAATACATTTGCCTTGAAAATCTGTTACTGTGTGCCAAGACTGTATCGACTGCATTATTTTGAAAACAGCTAAATTTTATGTATCGACATTTGTGTAAATATTTTTGACCAAAATATTAAATTTTCCCCTTAAATATTTACTAAACTGATTTTTAATGATATTACTTCATTTAATAACGCTTCCCTCCATAATATATATCTAAATGCAAATTCAGAAAGATAGAAACCGCAAGGGTCTGTGAGACCAGCTGCATGTACTGCCATCCTGTTTCCAGGTGCGTGCACCGCCGGGTCAACCGTCTAACTGCATCAAGCATACGCGATCACATTGTTTACGAATTAAATGTAAATATTCAGTTTTAATGGATTTCACTCCATATACAGGGTGATTCACAAAGATATGCAAATATTTTAGTATGTTATTCTACAAGTAAAACTAAAGAAAAAAGTTCAGATAAACATAGGTTTGTAAATGTTTAGTTACAGAGTAACGGCTAGTAAAAGATTCTGCCTGAAATTTAGCTATTTCTCTAACATGAAGCCACCGCAAAACTAAGAGGTTAAAGTAAAGCACGATTTCCAAATATTTTGTTGTTATTGGTCTGGTGAATCTAATAAAACACGTCCCAGGCGTGTATCTGCAGTAGTTTTCCAGACCATCCAGAGAAGCAAATTGGTAATTTCGTAAAATTTTTAATTTATTAACTACTTGGCCCAATTTGTTTTTTAAATTACAGACAATTGCACAAAGTTAACAGAAATTGCAGAGAATTTAATTTTGGAAAAATTATGGTGGTAACGTTAACTTAAACTGTATGAATGTGTCAGATAATCTGCTTTTATTAATACCATGGCACACGTGAATTCATGTTAAACCCGAAAAAAACAAAGCTGAGATTGAAGGAAGTTGTACAGTGTACACACAATTTCGCAATACATTCACAATAAATGTTCAAAAATGTATCCACAGAGTTCAATGCATTTAGCTGCAAGTGTATGAACAGATTTTGTCGCTCGTTTCAGTGCATAGTGTTATTCTTAATTTCGCCTACTGCATTCGTAGTGCAAGCAAGTAACGCCTCACGTGTAATGACTTTGTCCTCGTAAACTATGTCTTTCATCCATCCCCATACACAACAATCCACTGGTGTTAAATCGGGCTATCTGGGTGGCCAATGCCTGTAGCCCCACGACCAATCCATTTCTGAGGAAAATGTTCATTTCAATGTGTAGTAACGGCATAGATGAAATGTGGAGGCGCGCCGCCATGTTGAAAATACATTTGCATAGCGTGGCAAGTGGAATATCTTCGAGCAAGCGTGGCATTACTTCTTGAAGGAATTGTAAGTGCAGTTCGCCAGTTAGACGTCCTGGGAAAATGAATGGTCCAATAAAGGATGTGTTGATCATACCACACCACATATTTATGCTAAATCGCTGCTGGAAATTGCGTTGTAATGTTGCATGGGGGTTTGCTTCAGATCATAAATGCTCGTTACGTAAATTGTTTATACCATCTGGAATAAAATATGCCTCATCAGTAGAGACCAGATTATATGCATTTTATTTGCATGATGCATATACATTCGCATATTTGGCTCCTTTCCACTGGTTATTGCATATTTTAACTAAAAACTAGTGTGATGCATATTTTCGCTCTATGTTTACAATATTTTAAAAATTTGGACGGTCGGTCTCGTGCTCGATATAATTTTGATGTCTCACAGATTGACAGCGACCTAGAACTGTGTGCAATCTCAAACCGAGAGGCCACTGCCTACCGAAACCATTACAGAAGTAGTACAGGAACAGGCAGACAGAGTCATTGCACCTGCGCCCGCGCCCCCGGTTGATCCCCTCCGCTGTTATACATTACGCGTTGGCAACAATTAAACTACGCAAGCTTTTAGTCTCACGTCCATTGTTTCAGTTGAACTTTCTATTAACTTGAACAAAGTTGAAGTGTTTACCACGTGTAGTGTGTAATCCGACTTTGCGCAGAACGAGCATCAGTTTCTGTCGATTTTGAGCTGTTAGATTTCGGGCAATATTTTTTTGAAAGAAATTAAATTTTGCCATCTTGTACAACTTTGTGAGTTCTCTTAATAAGGATAATGAAAAAAATTATAAGGAAGATATTTAGCCAGAAAATTTTAGGTATGAGAGAACAGAAGCAATTTCTACCACCTTACTCGAATTCAGTTCGTATCAGCGAAGTTCCTGATGACAATAAATTTTGCTTCAAGAGTGTCTGGCATGGCCATGCTAAGTCTTTAATTGATGGAGTTGTTACCCGGCCTTAACATTTCCTGTATGTGTGATAATGAATAGGGTATCGACAACATTATTAACATATCAACACAACAAAATAATAGTTGATAAAATTTACGCATGCTCAAGGCCTGGCTCAATTATTTTATTGATGCTTGTCGGGATGCTTGTTGGGTACCAGAACAATACCTCATTTCCATTCTGTTTTCCTGCAGTATCGTCATCTGTCCAACAGTATGTTTCTGGAAAATAACTATAGAAAGGGGTTCAAAAATTTCGAAAAATATAAACTGCGATGTTGAGAAGTTTAAAATCAAAATTGATGTTACTTTTCGCTTACCACCTATCTGAAATACTCCTACACGCAAATGGCTTTGTAAGCAGACAGGTACCACCACAAGGCTTTGAATCCTAAATTAAGAAACCAAATTACAAGTTTTGGAACTTGGATGAATAATCCCACTTGTGGGTTGTATTGCATGACTGCTACAGCGATGGGGTTGCCTGTTCATGTTCTTGGACAGGTGGTAACAATGTCACCATGGACCAATACAGTATAGGAAGATATTACTTGCCAATTTAAAAACACTAACCACAAGCAACTAAACACGGACAACAGGTGCTGCACTGTAGCCTGTTGCCGTGCTACATTCTCTCAAATTTGTTCGTGATTTTCGGATATTGTTAGCGCACACTGGAAAGTCGAATGCGACTTTCTGAATAATTAAAAACATGCTCTTTGCAACCGTGATTAGCGTGTAATCAGTTAATTACATATTATTAAGTTGTTGTGTCCGAAGTTTCATGTTTATTATGCCTTTAACCAGCGAGATATGAGAAGCTAAAGTCAAAACTTTATTCGCAGACCGATTTTTCCGGCTATTCTGTCTCTATTTATTGCATTGTTAGTGCATGTTAGAAACTAAACTCACTTTGTGTGTGGGGGTGGGGGGAGGGGGAAGACTTAAAACACGAATGAGACAGGTTTCGAAGCTCTGATAGAAAAAGGTATTCGTAAAAGAAGTGTCAAGTATACCCTATTTTCACCGTTTCACAAAAATCGTCATCTTTTTGACGGTAGATTATTGAAGATCAATAGACGAATTAAATTTTGTATTCCACACTCTTGTGCTATTACGTGTTAAGTTCCGCGTATTAATTTTCATTTTCAGCACGCGTTTACTCTGCGACATGTAAGTATCCGGAGCTTACATTTTTTTCGCGCCCAACTATGATCAAAATTATCTGGTATTGTTAGCCCGCATTGGACAATGGAATACACTTCATTTTGCAGTTTAAACCACGGTTGTTTAGTGAGCGTAGTTTGGAAAGTTCTAAGAAACACAGTTTTTTTGCAAAACCATGTGGAAAATACCGCATTTTGGCCTTTTAATATCTTCTACTCCGCACTTAATTTATTTAGTTTTGGAAAGTGAACCATGGACCTTGCTTGTCTCAACGATACAGATAGCCGTACCATAGGTGCAACCACAACGGAGGGGTATCTGTTGAGAGGCCAGACAAACGCGTGGTTCCTGAAGAGGGGCAGCATCCTTTTCAGTAGTTGCAGGGGCAACAGTCTGGATGATTGACTGATCTGGCCCTGTAACACTAACCAAAATGGCATTGCTGTTGTGGTACTGTGAACGGCTGAAAGCAAGGGGACACTACAGTCGTAATTTTTCCCGAGGGCATGCAGCTTTACTGTAAGGTTAAATGATGATGGCGTCCTGTTGGGTAAAATATTCCGGCGGTAAAATAGTCCCCCATTCGGATCTCCGGGCGGGGACTATTCAAGAGGACGTCGTTATCAGCAGAAAGAGAAATGGCATTCTTCAGATCGGAGCGTGGAATGTCAGATCCCTTAATTGGGCAGGTAGGTTAGAAAATTTAAAAAGGGAAATGGATAGGTTAAAGTTAGATATAGTGGGAATTAGTGAAGGTCGGTGGCAGGAGAAACAAGACTGTTGGCCATTGGACTTTTACCTCTGCAAACCTTCAAAATTTCGTGCAATGGTTTACTACATTTAATGCTGCACAATAACTGGGTTGAACATCGAAACAAAATTAAGTCATTTATGGGGGGAAGGTATCAGTCAAGAAGATGTGTAAAAATAAAATTTTTGGGCCAAATAGTTTTTGTGGAATCGAATAATAAGTGTGTCAAAGCAGTCGGAACACCATGTGTCAGCACAGGCGAGCAGTGCAGTGACAAAATCGCGCGCAGCGCGGAGCACGTCTCTATAGCAGCGAAACGATTAATGCGGCCGTGATGGCTTTACTTCATGAAATGCGCGCTCCCCCCTAAACGTAAGTTTGCGAACTATACTATACTATAGCGCTGCTTCTCTTGGCGCGTGCGTCGTGTGCAACTGGCAACGCAGCAATCTTCCGCGTCTGGGCGGGCATGCGCGAGCCGCCAAGATAAAAGAATTGAACTATAGTGTCCTATTACAGAGGTGATTTTCGTATTCTTCTTATCTGTGTGAAGTATGACTGAAGGGAAACGCTTATCTAGCCCATCGCTGTTATGAAGGTGGGATAAGCGTAGCGTCTGTTGTGCTTAAATTAACGAAATAAAATGTTACTAAGCGACACTTTCGCATGTTATATCGAATAATACGCATTAAAAATGTGATTAAGTATTGCTATATAGAGGGGCCCTCAATTCATCCGTGGTACGAACCCTACGCGATCTCAAAGCGATACCTTACATACATTGTGGTGACTGGTTTCCAAGAGCAAATTACTGAAAATAAGTTCTGGGTAATTTCCAAGAATGATTGCCTATCGAAGTCACGGGCTGCAAACGATATATATCGAACGTGCGATCGTAAATCGATCATGCGACTCCGGTGGCGGGTGTTGTATGTTTACAGTTGTCACTGCGGCAACGACAAAAGAAGAGCGTTACGAAAATACTTGTAATTGCAAAGGAGACGACTTACCTTACTCGTCGTCGGTGTTGTCGTCCATGACGGTGGTCTGGATGGATAATTTGGAAGAGTCGAACTATGTATTCGTCCTGATACTCGTTCGTTTTCCGCGCTCTCCGCAAGGAAATTGTAGGCCTAACGGTATTTCAGCATCGAAACTGTTCTTACGAAGCTTTGCACACTTTTCACCACCACAATCTACACAGTCCCTTCTTCACTCGTCTGGTAGTACTCCATATTTGCGACAAAAAGTCAAACAATTTTCTACGCTGGATAAACATGGAATTAGATTTCTCCATGTGAGAGAATCCGCCGAAGAAACATCAAGAACACCGGACATCCCACTCACTAACGGCATAAATCGTCTGGGTTTCACTCGCAACTCACAAATAATTCACAGAGGTATGTAATTTAGAGTAACTAAGAGAACAACGGGAAACAGATAAAAATGACACATATAATTGATAACAACGCCCGCCACCGGAGTCGCGTGATCGATTTGCGATCGCAAGTTCGATGTGCATCACTTGCACCCCGCGACTTCGATAGGCAATCATTCTTCGAAATTACCAAACTGTCTGTCGCGGAATCATGCAAATGGAAAATGTATAAGCACTTTCGCATTTCTTAGGCGTGAATGTTGTGTGGGGGTTTATTGTTCCATTGCGCCACGGCACGAATCGCTGCTGTTTTGATGTAAGACTTAAACAGCAGTGACTTTTTCTTTCTAATTACTTGTAAAATAAGGTATCTAGTTACGGTCGTTGCCTTTCTGCAGAGCTTTTATAGAATCTACGAAGTGTGATGACCTTAGTGCGGTTGTAAACGAGACAATGTTTCACTCGAATTTATTAAGACTGGAAGTAAAGCAACTTCTTGGAAATGTGTACCTGGACGACAAGCTTATGGCCAGAAATGATTCCACGTGAGATACTGGGAGCTACATGATGTCAACTGACAGTAATTATCGCTTACATTACTTTAGTATCAATACAATGTGTTTTGATTGACTTACAGTTTCGAATAAGCAAGTTATATAAGCATGTAGCTTACCTCAGCCGACAGAATGCTATAACCAATTAGGAGCAAATGAAAAAGCTTCTATTTCGAATACTATGTGATCCTACATGCAATAAACGACAACAGATCACGTCTCTCACGAAATAATTCAGTCTTTGATTCAACAGAGATTACTCATTGAGCAGAGAGTGTATTATTGATCGTACAAAGATAAAAACTATGGAGGTAAAAAAAGAAGGCGCTATAGACTAACGCTGGTGGCTGTACGTTGTTTTCCAGAGTGGCTGGGTTTGCTGCCATCGTAGATACGCCAAAACATTAGCAGTCTACTGTTTACGATTGCTTCTTGTTCATTATTTCTTTCGAATGCACGTAACAGCTGTTTTAAATACGGACATTTTTATGTTCGATTACTAGCAAATTCGTTAATGGGGTGGCTAGATTGTCAGTTGAGCATGAAACTGCTGGTCAAGTAAATTTAAAATACACTCCTGGAAATTGAAATAAGAACACCGTGAATTCATTGTCCCAGGAAGGGGAAACTTTATTGACACATTCCTGGGGTCAGATACATCACATGATCACACTGACAGAACCACAGGCACATAGACACAGGCAACAGAGCATGCACAATGTCGGCACTAGTACAGTGTATATCCACCTTTCGCAGCAATGCAGGCTGTTATTCTCCCATGGAGACGATCGTAGAGATGCTGGATGTAGTCCTGTGGAACGGCTTGCCATGCCATTTCCACCTGGCGCCTCAGTTGGACCAGCGTTCGTGCTGGACGTGCAGACCGCGTGAGACGACGCTTCATCCAGTCCCAAACATGCTCAATGGGGGACAGATCCGGAGATCTTGCTGGCCAGGGTAGTTGACTTACACCTTCTAGAGCACGTTGGGTGGCACGGGATACATGCGGACGTGCATTGTCCTGTTGGAACAGCAAGTTCCCTTGCCGGTCTAGGAATGGTAGAACGATGGGTTCGATGACGGTTTGGATGTACCGTGCACTATTCAGTGTCCCCTCGACGATCACCAGTGGTGTACGGCCAGTGTAGGAGATCGCTCCCCACACCATGATGCCGGGTGTGGGCCCTGTGTGCCTCGGTCGTATGCAGTCCTGATTGTGGCGCTCACCTGCACGGCGCCAAACACGCATACGACCATCATTGGCACCAAGGCAGAAGCGACTCTCATCGCTGAAGACGACACGTCTCCATTCGTCCCTCCATTCACGCCTGTCGCGACACCACTGGAGGCGGGCTGCACGATGTTGGGGCGTGAGCGGAAGACGGCCTAACGGTGTGCGGGACCGTAGCCCAGCTTCATGGAGACGGTTGCGAATGGTCCTCGCCGATACCCCAGGAGCAACAGTGTCCCTAATTTGCTGGGAAGTGGCGGTGCGGTCCCCTACGGCACTGCGTAGGATCCTACGGTTTTGGCGTGCATCCGTGCGTCGCTGCGGTCCGGTCCCAGGTCGACGGGCACGTGCACCTTCCGCCGACCACTGGCGACAACATCGATGTACTGTGGAGACCTCACGCCCCACGTGTTGAGCAATTCGGCGGTACGTCCACCCGGCCTCCCGCATGCCCACTGTACGCCCTCGCTCAAAGTCCGTCAACTGCGCATACGGTTCACGTCCACGCTGTCGCGGCATGCTACCAGTGTTAAAGACTGCGATGGAGCTCCGTATGCCACGGCAAACTGGCTGACACTGACGGCGGCGGTGCACAAATGCTGCGCAGGTAGCGCCATTCGACGGCCAACACCGCGGTTCCTGGTGTGTCCGCTGTGCCGTGCGTGTGATCATTGCTTGTACAGCCCTCTCGCAGTGTCCGGAGCAAGTATGGTGGGTCTGACACACCGGTGTCAATGTGTTTTTTTTCCATTTCCAGGAGTGTATGAAATAAAACAGTTTGCAGAACTGAAAGTAAGAGAAAATAGGTTTTTTGTGATTTTAGCATAATTGGTGCTACCCTGCTTTATTTTCAAAATAATAGCATTTAAAACGGTTAAAAATTATTTGTTTAACAATTTGTGACTAGGTACAGATACCTCTTTATTAATTTCTGCTGTATTTTAACTATTTGATTATCAATGTTATGTTATATGTTTATGTTTAAGTATATTATTTTATTAAAATTTAAATAAAAAGTTTGATTTTTCTACTGAAAATAAGAAATATGTATATGGTTATTTGAAATATACAGGATGTTCATTTTAAATGAAGACACTGAAATATCTCGAAAATTACACATCATATTAAGAAAAGTTACAATTTCAATTTGTTTGTCTCAGAAGGGACACTCGAGCCCACATGCGTGGGTGGCGGGGGACAACATTGAAATGTTCGATGACAACATCCCCCGTTTTTTGTTGCAGATTACGATTCAAAGTCAGAATCCTCATACACTATGTGATCAAATGTATCCGGACACCCCCAAAAACATACGTTTTTCATATTAGGTGCATTGTGCTGCCAACTACTGCCAGGTACGTCATATCAGCGACCTCAGTAGTCATTAGACTTGGAGAGAGAGCAGAATGGGGCACTTCGCGGAACTCACGGACTTCGATTTTGGTCTTCTCTGTCTGGGGACTGGATGTTATGTGCTGTCCTCATCATTCCCTCATCATTCATGAAAGTGGCTAGTCTGGACTGTGTACAGATTGCGCTGATGATTGCGCAGTTGAGCGCCCCACAAACCAAACATCATCATCATCATCATCGAAAATGGTTTTGCGATTGGGTGTCACTTGTGTCATACGACCGTACGCGAGATTTCCACACTCCTGAACATCCCTAGGTCCACTGTTTCCGATGTGATAGTGAAGTGGAAACGTGAAGGGACATGTACAACTCAAAAGCATACAGGCTGACCTCGTCTGTTGACTGACGGAGACCGCCGACAGTTGAAGACGGTCGTAATGTGTAATAGGCTGACGCCTCTGCAGACTATCACACAGGAATTCCAAACTGCATCAGGATCCACTGGAAGTACTATGACAGTTAGGCGGGAGGGGAGAAAACTTGTTTCATGGTCTAGCGGCTGCTCATAAGCCACGCATCACGCCGGTAAACGCCAAACGACGCCTCGCTTGGTGTAAGAAGCGTAAACATTTGACGACTGAGCAGTGGAAAAACGTTATGTGGAATGAGGAATTACGGTACACAGAGTAGCGATCAAATGGCAGGGTGTGGGTGTGTTGAATGCCCGGTGAACATCATCTGCCAGCGTGTCTTGTGCCAACAGTAAAATTCGGAGGCGGTGGTGTTATGGTGTGGTCGTGTTATTCATGGAGAGGCTTGCACCCCTTGTTGTTTTGGGTGGCACTCTCACCTCACAGGCCTGCATTGATGTTTTTAAGCACCTTCTTGCTTCCCACTGTTGAAGATCAATTCGGGGTTGGCGATTGTATCTTTCAACACGATCGAGCACCTGTTTATATTGCACAGCCTGTGCGGAGTGATTACACGACAATAAGTTTCCTGTAATGGACTGGCCTGCACAGAGCCCTGACCTGAATCCTATAGAACACCTTTGGGATGTTTTGGAACGCCGAATTCGCCTCAGGCCTCACCGACTGACATAGATACCTCTCCTCAGTGCAGCACCCCATGAAGAATGGGCTGCCGTTCCCAAGAAACCTTCCAGCACCTGATTGAATTTATGCCTGCGAGAGTGGAAGCTGCCATCAAGGCTAAGGGTGGGCCAACACCTTATTGAATTCCAGCATTCCCGATGGAGGGCGCCACGAACTTGTTAGTCATTTTCGGCCAGATGTCCGGATACTTTTGATCACATAGTGTACGTTTTGTTTGAAGCATTTTCTCCGTTTCGCCACAGATGGGACCGCAGTTGGAGAAATACAAATGGGTACATAGTAGTAATTTACGACATGCTACTCAATGGCCCTTGAATATCCAATGGCGCGTGGGACTCAACCTCAATGTTGCAAGCGTAGGAGAAGCCAATATTTCATAACTTCTATTTGGAAACCCCATTTGCGACGTTGTATTCCTCCGACATATCAGACAGGGGGCAACTCGACGCGCTACTGTGGCCGTGGCTCGAGGCGAACGCTACTCTGCCTTTCCAACTAGAGTAAGTCTTCAAAAGTAATACCGCTAACTTCAGTACACTTAATGATTCACTCTTCAAACGCCGGCCGCGGTGGCCTAGCGGTTCTAGGTGTTTCAGTCCCGGACCGCGAGACTGCTACGGTCGCAGGTTCGAATCCTGCCTCGGGCATGGATGTGTGTGATATCCTTAGGTTACTTAGGTTTAAATAGTTCTAAGTTCAAGGGAACTAATGACCTCAGATGTTAAGTCCCATAGTGCTCAGAGTCATTTGAACCACTCTTCAAACGACCGTACGCAGGACAGAAGCATACCTGCGCGAATGTCAGCACAGGTGTTTCTGATGCGGCCGTCCATGTCTTCACAGAAAAAAATCCGCCGACGTCAGATCCGGCGACGTAGCGGGCCAATTAATAATGCTGCCTCTGCGGATTCACCGACCAGTGTAAAACATAGTCTACTACCTCTCGTGCTTTAATTGCATAATGCACTGGGCGACCATCATGTTGAAATCGCATACGTTGTCAAACGTCCAGATCAACATCCTGCAGTAGTACCGGTAGTTCCTGTTCCAAAAACGTTCGATAATTGCGTCCGTTCAACATGCCGTCGATAAAATACGTGCCAATGATTTAGTTCCTAACCGAAACAGGACATTGATGGTCAACTTGCTGTAACAAGTTGGGAATGACTAACTCCAGTAATGCGTGTTATGCCGGTTAATGCCATGCCATGGTTTCTGAATGTAGACTCATCGGAAAGTAGTATCTCGGCAGAGAACGTGGGGGTCGTTTGCATTTGTTGATGTGCCCATTCACAAATCACTACCTGGCTATTGAAATCGGCACCATGATGTTCTTCATGCAGAGCTACGTGGTATGGATGATACTTATGACGTTATAGTATTGTGACAATACTACCTACGGGCATACCGGAATCACAGTGTAATTGCCGGGTACTTATCCGTGGGTTGTGGTGCACTGCCGCTAGTATAGCCTTTTCATAAGCGGCTCCTGTAACACATTTGCTTCATTTCATTTTGCCGATCTGTACGCTACCATCAGGCATAAAGGCGTTCACAAGCTTATAAAAGAATGAACGAGAGTGTGAGCTTTCCCTGGAAAACGCCCGGCGTACAAGTCAACCGCAGCCTCAATATTTCTCCTACATTCTCCATGAATCAGGATCATTTCAATTTTTTTCTGCGGTTGCAACATTCATCGTCCACTTGCACGTCTGTTCTCCAAATTATGATAGGTGTGCAGGCAAGTGAAATGTTGTTTTTTGAATAATTAATAAAATATGCCCCAAAATTTTAATTAACGCTAAAAGACATTAAGAATAAATTTCCCCTGTGTAAATAAATCTGTAAATTAAGGAGGAAAGGTCATAACGATATAAAAATGTATTTTATACTGTTCATATAAAGAATGATCCACAGAAATGTTTATATTTCGAAACTTGATAAAAGACGCTCCGTAAAGCAAGTTGAACGCAGTCGCCGTAATTTGTTTTGAATGAATAAAAGCAGGAGCTGCGTTCCTTAGCTCTCTCGTTTGTTATTGATTGCTGTCTTGTAATATCGCTCTCGTATCTGTAACTTTTGATTGAATAATAACGTTAATATAACGATAATAGACGTATCTGAATCAAGAAACCTATTTTCAAACGGCTCTGAGCACTATGGGACTTACAGCGGAGGTCAACAGTCCCCTAGAACTTAGAACTACTTAAACCTAACTAACCTAAGGACATCACACACATCCATGCCCGAGGCAGTATTCGAACCTGCGACCATAGCGGTCGCGTGGTTCCAGACTGAAGCGCCTAGAACCGCTCCGCCACACCGGCCGGAAAACCTATTTTCTTCTTCCATTAATGCCACTTCTCATTTTATTATGTTCCGTTTTAGAACTTTCTCAGGCTGCAACGAAGGAGAGTTGCCGACGAATTGTTTGGTGACCACAGCCGAACTTTACTAGTGTTCAATCAGCATTTACTTTGTCAAACTTTTATTTCAGCGTCCGTGAGATTTCCTTTAGCGATCTTTACTATCAGTTTCCGGGCAATGTAATTACGCAAACTGCCTAATTTTGAGTCGCTGGGCTCTGAACTATGCCGTTGGTCAATGTTCACGTTGGTCTGAAGGGAATCTGATACTGAGTGGCGGAATGCAAATTAATTATTAAGCAAGTAAAAATTTTCTATGCACTGTTTTGCCATTTCAGAAGCCTTGCTACCAGCAAACGAGAACCTTTGCCACCAGCAAATGAGATTAAAAGTGTTATAATACTTTAATATCAGTAATGTTATACAAGGTAGTGTGCACAAGTATTGTAATGTTTAGAGCCCCTATCAGTTCTACGTCTGCACCGTATGTGAGCTCCGGTTGCTGTGTACTGCCTGTGTAGTTCACTACACAGCCTTGGTGGCACGTCGAGGAGTGTCCTCTTCGATATGTCAGAGAAATGCAATGAAGCGAATGGGTTTTCCAATTAAGTTATGAAATACTGGCCTCTCCTACCCTTGCGGCATGGAGGTGGGGTCCCACATGCCGTTAGATATTCAAGGGCCATTAAGTAGCATGTCATAAATTACGATTGTGTACACATTTCTATTCCTTCGATTACAGCACTATCTGTGGCGAAACGAGAAAAATCTTAAGACAAAACGGACATAGATTTTGCCATAGAATCATAATCTGCATTAAAAAGTAGGGATTCCCATTGAAGACTTCAAATTTGCCCCTATCGTCACGTGGTTGGGGGTGGGAGGGTCGAGTGTGGTATCAATGGACGTCCCCCTCCGAGACAAACAAATTGGAATTGTAACTTTCTTTGTCGTGTAGAACTTTGTGTAGTTTTCTAAGCATTACAATGTCTTCAGTTAAAATGAGCACCCTGAGACGGCAGTTTATCTTTTTGTCCGGGGCACCATAACAGCGAGGGCAGGCCATGACACAATTCAATTAAAAATGTAGTGTAAAGTACTGAAGAGTACAGAAACAAAATCGTGAGATTAGATTGGGCTATGTTAGAAGTACTTTTCATTCCAGTTGATCCATCGTGAGAAGATCTCCTGGGATGTGGAACTTGTCAGAAAACAAGAATAGACAACATATAAGCTAATGTACCTTCCATAGACCCAAAATGAAATTGCCCTTGTGGATGTGGTGCCGAAAAAAAGAGTTTATTGCAGAGCTACAAGTCATCAAGTAAAACAAAAGAAAACACATTTACAGCACATATTTACAATGATAATATTACTGCAAAAATTTGTACAGTATTCAGATATGTGATATTATTAGTAACATATGCGCATCAATCGATTGGGCTAAGAAATTCATCAATGGATTAGAAGGATTTGGCCACCAACTGAAAAGGAGACACCTTTCAGAACCTGAGTAAGTGATTTTAAATCATTTTGAAAGTTGTCCTTGTGTCTAATATTGATTGCAAGAACTGAGATGTTTTTTTAAAAAAAGATTTTTTTTTAATGACAAATTTCGTTAAAGGAAAAATATATTGGGAAGCAGTAGTTATTATCCCCTGTTCCTTAAACAGCTGTTTTGCAGGACATTCTCGAGTTCACACCACAAATAATTCATGCTGCACATTTTTGGGCTCAGATAACTTTGTCTTGGCTTGATGAGTTACCCCAGAAAATAGTCCCGTGTGACATCATGGAATGAAAGTAAGTATAAGGTGCTTCAGCTGTTCTGCCATTTAGTTCTCCCAGTTAAATTTATTATCAAGCTGTAATCCCAAGAATTCAAGCCTGTCAACTTCTTCTATCTGCTTGCGATCATATTTTAGGCATATACTGGCAGGAAGCCTTTTACAGATCTGAACTGCATATAGTGTGTTTTTTATCAAGGTTTAGTGAGTGAGTTTGCAAACTTTATTTCCACTAATTCAGTTCCAGGAAACGCTTTTAGCAGTTTAATATGTTAGTGTCATTACTGTATACAGTTCCCATGAATAAATCTACAGTGAAAAGGATGTTTTCATTTGTGACAAGAATCAAAAGTGTTGTGACCAAGTGAAACTCCTTTTGTGCAGCCACAAGTGTGGGTTTGTAGATTGTTCTGGGAGAAGGATCATCAAACTAGAACACATGAAATATTAGTTGGCTTTATTACATAAATAAATAAAAGATTTACTTAACTTTGAAACACTTCTTTGCCACAGAAGTATCTGATAAGCCACAACTGTCATTGACCAGCAAAGTATCACTTAATGCACTAATTAACAAACTTTTCCCTTGAGGTAGAATGTTTGTCATTAACAACACTACAAGTTCATCTGAAACTTGGGCTACTCGTTGGTCCTAGACAATAAAGTTGACTGCTGTAGCTGAGTTCTTGAACTGGAGTGAGGTCTTGCATGCTCGATACTATATTTGTGTCAGCATGAGGGTGCTGCTGTTGCTGAGAGGAAGGCATGGTCTTCTGGAGTGCATCCCATACATTGTTGTAGATTACAGCAAGCCATCAATAATGTCTGTGGTGTTGATTCAAATTGCTAACTTTGGCATGGCACCACTATCTCTGTGCAATACCACAACATGCTACTCTCTTAATTCTACTGGAGAAGGAAGACTGATTCATCTTTCAATTGAAGCTCGCCAACTAGCAGAACTCAGAAGGAAAGAACATTCCTTTGGGGAGGTGGTTGCAAAATTTGCTTCCCAGGAGAGAAAATTGAATTTTGATCCTGTTGATTTTTCACAGGTGTTCTATCAAAGCATTGAGGTAAAGTAAAACCAGGCACTAGTTATTTTCTATGAATGTTTGCTTATAATAATATAAATTGACATTCAGTCTAATTATTTCAGTATCTATTCTTTCATTTGAAACTGTTACCTCTTGTGATTTCAGTCTTTAATATTTATTTTTTTAATTTAAAATGTTACCAGTTGTGAGAGTTATCAAGATGAGCCTGTCCCTTGGTTTACTATTGTTTACTTAAAATTATAATATTATCATTATTAATTAGTTAATTAATATATAATTATAATATATTTAACACTATAATTATAACCTTTAGTTCTTGGGCTATCTGAATGGAGACCACATATCACTTGTGTATTTCTGTAATAACTTGAACTTGACATTGAATTTAAGAATGTGTGCCCTCAAACAAATGTACAGTATGATGATGGCCAAATTCTAGTACTCATATTTGTAAAAGCTTTTGATTTGTGATAACTAAAATGTTTGTCTACCAGACACCAAAAATAAATAAAAGATAGTTACATTTTTGAGCCCTAGAGAAACTTGAGCTCATATTTATTAAATATGGTACAGTTGCATATTCCAACTTTTTGACATTTTAGTTCACTGTTCTGGTTAAAATTTGGCTGAGTTGAATCATCTTGATTTTGTCTTTACACATTCAATTTATAGTGCAAGAGTACAGTGATGATAAAATGTACTGCTCTTAATATCATTTCCTGGATGCCTTAAGGTCATCATAGCTGTTGTTCCTATCAGAGAAAGTGGAACTGCAGTGTTCTGGTAGCCTACTATAGAGACATATGAGATGGTGGCTCAATTTGTCACCGAAAATTCATGAATCTCTCTTAGTTTAACCATATAGTATGCCCTAAGCACCTTGGGTAGCAATTGCGCAGATGGTAAATGAGTATGATACTGGTACTTTGAGACATGAAACTAATGGTCAGTTATGAATATTTTGTTTTTTATCGATATAAATAATTACCTCCTTATAGTAACAAGTTAAATCTCATAGTAACTATTCAGAGTGATTACCCCCAGTCTCAGTGCATGCTTTAGAGTAACCCATTGAGATAACTGAAAAGTGCACTGCAATGATCTGGCCACTTTTATTGTACACATTGTATTTGATAGTACAGGATCACTGCTGGTTCTGGCAGGAATTTTGCTGCCATCAGCGTTCTGTGAATTGATGGCGTCACTATCAGCTTTTTCCAAATTGCTGATGCCAGCATCCAGCACTCTGCCAATAACATTATTTCCAGAATTCCCTCACCTCTCCCCTCCTCCCCTGTGGTCAATGATGTTATGCATTATTGTGAGAGCATGGAGGAACCCTGAGTGCATGAATGGTGTCTGAGCTTGGCCTTCCAACCTTTGAACACTTTTAGATCTTATAGTTTGATTGTGTGCTTGCCATCATTGTCCAGAATGAGGCACTGCCCCCAGCAGCAAAACACTTCAATTCATCTGAGCTCGCAACTGAGGTGCAATAGCACCTTCTTTTCCGTTCTTACACATCAATGAAGGCTTCATGCTTCATGGATTTACTAACAACTGACTCAACTACATGACAAGTATGCTCACCTAACATCAGGAAAATGAGAAGAATACCTGCACTTTAACTAACTGAATAACTAAAACAGCCCATCAATCTCAGAGATGCTGCACATCAGGCATACAAACTATGCCCTTGGTCTGAAAATCATATTGCTTACAAACAGAAGAGGAACAGAGTCAGTGAAGCTGTGAGAAATGCAAAACTCAGATGCACCCATATATTAAGCAACAACAAAAAGACACCAGCTGTCCCACAGAAAAATGTGTATTGTCTTTGTATAGGCAGAGAAGAAGATGCAGCTGAACCTATTGTCCCAGCCGAAGAACTGAACTGGTACTTTGCTACCTACAACCACAATTGAACTATGAATTAAACTGAGACTGATTGATTACATCATGGCGATAAAAGATTGTTGCCACCAGAAACTCTATCTAAAGTACATTACTTACAATACCATTAAGAGATCCATCACACACATCAGACCAGCATCTACTGGACGTGATGGAATCACAGTCCAAGTAATGATGTTTATTATTGACCTATTATTACTGACCTATTTTCATTCTTTCTGCACTGTCCAAGGCCTTAGAATATATAGTCCATGATCAGCTAAAAACTACCAACCTACAAAAAACCTACTAGACGAATACTGGTTAGGTTTCTGTAAGCTAATATTGCATCATATCCAGCACTATCAAGTCACAGTGGAGGCAGTTAGTATCAGGCATCCCCCAGCATTGATTATCAGGTCCTGTACTCTCTTTCATTGTTCGTAAATGATGTGTCATCAGTTTTGCCCTACTGAAAATACCATATGTATGCTGATCGCCTCCATTTGTATCTTAAGTGTAAAGCCAACAAACCTGAAGGCGGCTATTGAGAATGTCAGTATCTGCCCGTGTACACTATCAAAATGATTGGAGAACAGGGTAAGATTACTATCGATGAGCCAACTCCATCAGTGGGCTGGCTCAATTTCTCTGTGGATATTGACAACAGATGCATTATAGCTTTCATTAAATGTACCCCATGTTGGCAAAGATTCACCATCTTATTGGTGTGTTGTTCCACAAATACACAAAGCGACAGTGAAAACAGGAAAGATTCACACTATGTTCTTGTAACTGATTAATATTAATGACTGATATATTGTAGTGAGATGGTAATAGTGATTAAATTTCTGTGACCATCACAGGAAAGTGTGAGCAGTTCACACTATTTTGTTATATTCACAATATAAGTTATGTGCTGAGGATGGAGATCAGATGTTGTTAAATGATGCAATACAAGTTGCCTTGGCTGGACCACCTTGAATTTTGTCTATCTTATGCTAACTGGGCCACTATGAACACAATTTAAGTGATTGTTTATGTTTTTTCTAATAGTTATAAATATTTTGATAATCAGTCTATTTTTTTTTAAAAGGAAAACCTTTGAATGTGACATTTCAAACTTTGGCCTCCATGCTTTTGAATGCATGTTACTTGGTTTCAGATGCCAACAAAAAATTTCTTAAAATAAAAAGAAAATATGAGATGTGTTGACACTTATTTAGATGTGGGTCATATTCAATAGCTGTTACATTATAGCCCATTCATGGATACTGCCTGGCCCCCTGATTGGTTCGATGAAATGTTTTTATTTTTCATATACTTCATTATCAGTGAATATTTATGATTTATGTTCTACTATAATGAAATGCAAAATATAATGTTCGAGTTACACTGAAAATAAAATATTTATTGCAAAATCCAAGTATTTTAATACACATTTTCTTTAGGTGGTCCATTGATAGGGACCTTTCCCTATGGAGATAGAGCTAAACCTATCCAAAACTCAAGCAATACCGGCTGGTCCCACAGTGCTATTATCCTGAAATATTGGGAATTCCTACCTTCTTTAACCCTAAATGTAACAAATATAAACTTATCTCGTAAAGAGTTTAGGAGTAATAATAGATGAAAATCTAAGTTGGACTGAGCATGTAACTGCAGTGTGCAAGAATGCATCAGCATCTCTCCATGCCCTATGAAAATATAGGAAGCTATTCCCTCTTGACCTGAAAAAGAAATTTGCACAAACATGTATACTTGCAATATTGATTACAGCAAATGTTATCCTTCAAGGTCTTTCTCAGGAAAGCTCACAGTGCCTGGAATTGATTCTGAGTGTCTGTATTTATTATATCTGTGACGTTCAACTCTTTGATCATGTGGGTAAGGATGCTGCACCCTGAGTGTGTACTGTATGGCACTCATTACCACTTAATATAAAAGGGGAAGTCGTAGAGAGTGCAATGGAAGGAACACATGGAAATATGCATGAGGGTAGAAATTTAGCCACATGGTTATTTATTTAAGCAAAAACTATACACAATCAAAAACTATTTATAAACTGTTTCACCATACATTTACTATTGTATGTGTTCTTGTCGGCACAGAGTTTACTGTCCTGGTACCTGGAAAGGGATCTATAACAGCAGGCTGTTTGCGTTAAAATGGGTAGCTGCAAAATCAAGTCATGCCGACTAGTATGCCACTGGTCCTGTTCGGTAAACAAGGCACCTGCAAGCTATTTGCACAATACGATGCAAGATCAAATCACTAAGATAAATCTATCCACTGCCGTTGGGAGTCCCTTGGGTCACAACAATCAGAAGTCTTCTTAAGACACCCGGGTCCTCATTAAAAAAAACTGCACATTCACTGAATTTTGTTACTGACACCCACCATTGATACTGCTCAGTGCACACACACACACACACACACACACACACACACACACACACACACACACACACACACGCAAGAATGGTGTCATTTCTGCATAGTGGAAAATGTGCCAGAAGCCTCTGTTTTTGCACATGGTGGTGGAGGAAAAGACACTCCCGTCAGCACTAGGGTTGTTTGGAGAAAGAGCAGGTGCAGCTGTGTGGATAGCATCGACTGCTGGGGCAGACTTTGTGGGTCATGGAATTTGGAAAGTAGAGGCACCACAATCATATTTCACCTTCATATTGTCTGCCTCCTTCGCTGAGAGGTCAGTGCATCTGACTGCCAAGCAGCAGGCTTGAGTTCTGTTTCTGGCCAGGTTGCAGATTTTCTCCTCTTGGGGGCTGGGTGTTGTGCCGTCTTCATCATCATTGACATGCAAGTTGCCCAGCGTGGCATCAACTGAAAAGACTAGCAACTCAGCTGCCAAACTTCCCCAGGTGGGATCTCCCAGTCATCAATGCCATATGATCACCATCATATGCCCAGCTATCTTGGCTGCGTGCAGACGAGCGCAGAGATTTCCATACCCTTGTGTCTTCTCTACCATCTTATCAATGAACATTTGTGACGAACCAAGCTGGGATATTTTTAATTCCCCTCTTGTTTTGCCATCTGACTCCTTAAATTAGTTTTTTCACTTTTAACTAATTACCATTAACATACGTGAGTATAACCTTCATTTCCATAAAATAGAAAGGTTGGCCCTCAGTTTTAAAGAATATAACACCAGATCTGATTTTATGCTTACTTTTATGTATGTAATTGATTTTATAATTTTGTTTGATTATTCCTAGTTAATACTTTCATTATAGAGTGAAATCAATAATTGTTTCATAACTTAAATTCTATTGTTGACATTTAAAGAAATAGAAATTCTGTAATAATTATAAGCATTTGGAGGAAAAATTAACAGTAATCCTAAACCATCTATTTAGCTCTATTCGAAAACATGTTAGCAAAGCCAGCCTTGATTAATTCACAAGTAATTAACAATTTTGTCAAAAGTATTGTTTGCGCAATGATATTTGTTAATTTCATGATTTAAACAAATAATTCGGGTTAACCCTTGCAGTAGAAGAAACTGTATTCAGTAAATTTAATGAGATAAGTTTTAATTGTAATTTCTGTAATTTAACTTCAAACAATGTGTAGTTTCAGCACCTATTATTGTGAGGCTATATAAGGGCCCAGTTTTTGGTCGCAAGAAAGTCAGTCCATGGCTGAGTTTCAGATGAGGAACCTATGTTGGTTAGAATGATAACAATGCATCAACTTAACAGTGAAATAAGTGTTACATCAATAGGCTGTGTGTGAAAGCAATGACAGTGCTCGATACGTACCTTTCTGTTCTTCAAGAACTGTGAACTTTGTGGTTAGATTTATACTGCTCGTAGATGTTCAACAGTAAACTATTGTAGCAGGATGTGGATGTTTGCCTGCTACCTATTAATGAGGCTTATCAAAAGTTAAGCAATAGTGCACTGGCCATATAACTGTGTAATAATGGAGGGTTGTGAAAAGTTAAAGTAAAAGACAGAGAAATGTAAATGTGCACCTGTCAGATACATTATTTACAGTAGACAGTATTTGCACTTCCACCCCCTATTTTTTCAGTCAGTGTAGCAACTCCTATCAGAGCAAAATCCTTTCTGTCCCACTCCATTGTTCATCACTCTCCTGAAGTCCTTCTCAGTAGCACGAACCTTACTCTGGAATAACCTCCTACAGCATATTAGATAACCGAATAACATCTCAAGCTTCAAAAGACATATCTACTAAAGCAACAATAAGGATTACCAATGTCCCTCTGCACTTGTTACCCTTGTACATCTTTCCTTCCAATCAGATCTTCCTCGTTTCCTCATCTGTATTTTTAGCTGGTACAGTCTCCTTAAATTTCCTTTATCCATGACTTACTACATCAGGAAACATCTTTATTGTGCACCCATAAATTCTTTTTATATGTGCCACAACCATTATTGATACTTCATCATTATTATTATTATTACTAATAATAAATAATAACTAATAATAACTGTTAGTGGCAGCAGCTGCAGTAGTACAAGTACTGCTAGTATTAACTTTATTAGTTCATAGTCAATATTATTTCCTCACACTACCACTTCAGACACTCAACTAATTTTAATACTATTTGTCATATTAAAACTGTTATTTCTTGGGAAACAATGGTGTAAAAAAAGTACTGTGTTTGAAGCCTGGTCCAATGCAAGAGAGGGCCTGATTGCCCTAATCAGATCTGGATAAATAAAAAAAAAATTAAAATATCATTAGCAAAAATTCCACCAGTTATGCATAGTACTCCAGTGCAGTGGCTAACGTATACTGCTTCCACGTATGTGTATTTTACAGATGCACTGATATATTATGGTAAATCAAACTTTTATACTTCGGTTTTTGTTGTTATTGATACAGGCGAGGACACACTGGTGTTCAGCAATGTACTAGTGCCTCAGGATGTCTGCCTGACCTATTGGACCTCCTGTCATTCAACTGCATTGTAGCACAACCCAAGCAACTACCTTCCACACCCCAAACAACCTCTAATCCAATGCTGGTAGATCTGCTTGGATAGGACATGGAGGTACCATGTATAAAATTAATATGTACGCTCTGTGTCCAACAGCTTTCCCACAGACGTGTCACAAACTTTGCAACCTGCTGTTTTATGCGTAGTTGTACTGTGGCTGTTAGTATAGGCCAACTGTTTTGTGTACATGTCTTCATGCCGCAACATCTGACCTGGTGACCAGAGGAAAAAAAAAAAAAAAAATTAGTGGCTTGCTCTTACCAGGCGTACTTGGAGGTACTAACCAACCTAAAATAAAAAAAAAAAAAACTTGTAATGGCTATAGTTATTAGTCTGCAAATGATGTAAACGGTGATGTGATGTGATGTTTTTCAGTACATCATCCTCAGCCACCAACAGGAATATCTGTACTTATACCTGTTACATGCTGTATATGTAAATTAAATATGTCCTACAATTTTTTTTAATTTTTCAACCCTTTTGACCAATAACAGTACACCGAATTACAAAAGTAAATGTGGCAAACACATTGGCATAACATCAGTGTAACATATTATGCTGGCATTTTTATGCCATGCCTCAGTGATACAGACAGCCATATAGCAGGTGCAACCACAATGGAGGGGTGTCTCTTGAGAGTCCAGACAAACATGTGGTTCATGAAGAGGGGCAGCAGCCTTTTCAGTAGCTGCAGGGGAGATAGTCTGGATGATCGACTGATCTGTCCCTGTAACATCAACCAAAATGGCCTTGCTGTGCTCGTACTGTGAACAGCTGAAACTACAGTCATAATTTTTCCTGAGGGTATGCAGTCATTCTACATGGATAAATGATGATGGCACGCTCTTGGATAAAATTTTCTGGAAGGAAAATAGTACCCTATGTTGATCTTCAGGTGGGGACTACTCAGGAGGCTATCCTCATCGGGCAAAATGAAATTGGCATTCTATGGATTGGAGCAGGAATGTTAGGTCTCATAATCAGACAAGCAGGTTAGAAAATTTAAAAAGGAAATGGATAGGATAAAGCTAGATATACAGCCATAATGAGGGTCATTAATTCTTCATATTTCCTAGTCCAAACTAGCATACTACAGTAGGCATGTGCCCATTTGTATTTAAACAATGTCACTATACTCTGTCTGGTCTACTCAGATCCAGAGAAATGGGTTCCTACAACTTTTCAAAAAATGAAATAATAGTAAAAATTAGATATCATAGGAATTATTGTTCAATGGCAGGAGAAACACTACTTCTGTGCAGGTGAATACAGGGCTACAAATGCAAAATCAAATAGGTGTAATGCAGGAGTAGGTTCTAATAATGAACAATAAAATAGGAAGGCGGTAAGCTATTATGAAAACCATAGATAACACATTATTTTATTCAAGATAAATATGAAGATAACACCCATCACAGTAATACAAGTTCAAACACCATCTAGCTCTGCAGCCGATGAAGAGATTGAAGAAATGTTTAGGAGGTAAAAGAAATTATTCACATAGTTAAGGGGAATGAAAGTTTAATTGTGACGGAGGACTGGAATTTAATAGCATGAAAAAGAAGAGAAGGAAAAATTGTGGGTGAATAAGGACCAGGGGATAGGACTGAAAGAAGAAGCCACCTGATAGAATTTTGCATGGAGCATAATTTAATCATTGCTAACATTTGGTTTAAGAATCATGAAAGACTGTTGTATATGTAAAAGAGACCTGGAGACTCCAGAAATTTTCAGATTGGTTATATAATGGTAATAGAGAGATTTTGGGACCAGATTTTAAATTGTAAGACATTTCCAGCAGCAGATGTGGCCTCAGACCACAATTTATTGATTATAAAGTGTAGATTAAAACTAAAGAAACTGCAAAAAAAGTAGGAAATGAAGGAGATGTTACCTGGTTAGGTCGAAAGAACTAGAGGTTGTTGAGAGCTTCAGAGGGAGCATTAGCCAATGAGTGACTAGAACAGGGGGAAGGGATACAGCAGAAGCGAATGGATAGTTCTGACATATGAAATAGTGAAGACAGCAGAGGATCAAATAGGTAAAAAACAAGGCCTAGCAGAAATCCTTGAATAATACAGGAGAGCTTGAAGTTAACTGATGAAGGGAGAAAATATAAAAATGCAGTAAATGAAGCAGGCGAAAGGGAATACAAATGACAAAAAAAACGAGATTGCTAGGAAGTGCAAAATGGATAAGCAAGAATGGTTAGAAGACAAATGTAAGGATTCAGAAGCATTTTTCACCAGGGGAAAGATAGATACTACCTACAGAAAAATTAAAGAGGCCATTGGAGAAAAGAGAAGAAGCTGTGTGAATATCAAGAGCTCAGATGGAAAACCGGTCATAAGCAAAGAAGGGAAAGCTGAAAGCTGAAAGTTGTGTATAGAGGGCCTGTACAAGGGAGATGAACATGGAGGTAATATTGTAGAAATGGAAGAGAACATAGATGTAAATGAGATGGGAGATATGATACTGCAAGAAGAATTTGACAGAGCACTGAAAGGCCTAAGTGAACACAAGGCCTTGGGAGAGGCAGCCATGACAAAACTCTTCTGTCTGGTGTGCAAGATGTATGAGAGAGGCAAAATATAAGAAATCCAATTCCAGAGAAGGCAGGTGCTGACAGGTGTGGGTGTTACTGAACTACCAGTTTAATAAGTCATGACTGCAAAATATTAACATGAGTTCTTCACAGAAGAATGGAAAACTGGGAGAGCTGACATTGGGGAAGATCAGTTTGGATTCTGGAGAAATGGAGGAACACATGAGACAATACTGACCCTACAATTTGTCTTAGAAGATAGGTTAAGGAAAGGCAAAGCTACATTTTATAGCAGTTTTAGACTTACAGAAGACTTTTGACAATACTGATTGTAATGCCCTCTTTGAAATTCTGAAAGTAGTGGAGGTTAAAATAAAGGGAGCAAAAGGCTATGCACAACTTTTATGGAAACCAGGTGGCAGTTATAAGAGCCAAAGGGCATGAAAGGGAAGCAGTGGTTGAGAAGGGAGTGAGACAGGATTGTAGCCTATCCCTGATGATATTTAGTCTGTACACTAATTGACCATTGAAGGAAACTGAACAGAAATTTGGAGTAAGAATTAACGTTCAAGGAGAATAAATAAACACTTTGACATTTGCCAATGACATAGTAATATCTGTCAGAGACAGCAAAGGAGTGGGAAGAGCAGCTGAATGGAATGGACAGTCTCTTGAAGGAGGATATCAGGTGAACATCAACAAAAGGAAAATAAGGATAATGGAATGTAGCTGAATTATGTCAGGTGATTCTAAGGGAATTAGATTAGGAAATTAAACACTAAAAGTAGTAGGGGAGGTGTTATTTGTACAGCAAAATAACTGATGATGGCTGAAGAAGAGAAAACATAAAATGTAGACTGGCAATGGCAAGAAAGGTGTTTCTGAAGAAGAGAAATTTGTTAATATTAAATAGAGATTTAAGTGTTAGGAAATATTTTTTGAAAGTATTTGCATGGAGTGTAGCCATATATGGAAATGAAACATGGATGATAAACACTTTAGACAAGAGAAGAACAGAATCTTTTGAAATGTGGTGCTGCAGAAGAATGCTGCAGATTAGGTGAGTAGATATCAAGTAATCACCAATTTAGATTTGAAGGGATGTGTGAGGGGTAAAAATCACAGAGGGAGGCCAACAGATGAAGACAGTAGGTAGATTCAAAAGGATGCAAGTTGCAGAAGTTATTTGGAAATCAAGAGGCTTGCACAGATGGGAGAGATGCATCAAAACAGCAACAACAACACCACAATCAATAAAATTCTCCTGGGTTTCGGACCGCATTGTGAACTACAAAATTCCAATGTTTTGGTGACTATTGCAAGAAGCCTTCCTCAGTGCTATAATGTCAAAGTATCTTTTGTTAATATTTACTGCCACCTAGCAGAATTTTGTAACTCTAAATGAACTGACTCTTTGGTTAGTAGTAAAAGTTTTTCTTTCTTTCTAGTGGAGCTAGTGTCCCTACTCAAGTTAAAGGCAGTCGTGCAGTTACCCAAAAAGAGACGAGTTATTTTAACATCAGGCACCTCATTCTACAAATTTTGTATTACACTTGCTTCTTGATCTGTTCAACAACTTTTTATTGCTGGTTACACTTGACACTGTTCCAATGTCATGGAAAATATGTTTCTAATTTGCCGTTACTATGGCTGTCAAAAGTAACACTTTCCTTGTGGTTTTTCATTGCTTGTGTTAAGAATAAGGACATAATTTAGCAAGAAAAATGCAAAGAATAGCTACACATCCCTAGAGACCTGACCGTATAGGTGGCAAAGATATAAATACCTAAAGGAATCAATCTGTCTAGCAAAGTTAATGCATGATCTATTAAGAGATTGTCAGCTGGTCACATGACCATGACACTGATTTTTTTCCCCTTTGTCTGAGCCATATATTACAGTTTTCATACCCTACATTTTCAATTTTCTTTTTTGTATACATAACACATTAACCAGGTTTAGGGGCTATTACCCCAGCAAACTAACTGCAGAACATCAGACACAGATTTGCATTTTACTCTGTGCAGAGGGGCTCCCCACTGGAATATGATATCAGGCTGCTAGGGGACAGTTCCTAATTACTGTTAAAGCCTGTTGCTTCATATTGATTTTAAGCTCTGCAAAAATGTTTGTTATGTTGCTTTCCTACATGTAGAGTAAATACTGTAGTTACAAATCCAAGCTTAACATATGAAATAGATCAACCATATGCCACAAGACATGATACAACAATGTTTTAATTTCCCTCCAAATGCATTGACTCTTTGGTGGGTAGTAAAAGTGCATCTTTCTTTCTAGAGGCGGTAGTATCGGTAATTGCGTTAAGGCAGGTATGCAATTACTCAAAATGATATGCCTTATCTTAACCTCAAGCACCTAATTCTATCAATTTTCTTTATGCTTGCAGTTTAGTCTATTCCACCACTTATTACTGCTGGCTTCACAAAACAAGGGCAATATATGGACATGCTAACATCATTTTTGGTGCACTCACAATGTGATAGTGCAATATATTCTTCTTCATATGTGTAGTGTAAATACTATAGCTATAAATTGGAGAGTAACACATGAAATAGGCCAGCCATATGCTGGATGATGAGATATAAAAAATTCTCAATTTCCTCATTACATAAGTAGAACTACAGATAGGAATGATAGTTTGCATTTGATATAGTGGTTCTTTTTTTCTTAAGTCATACAAAATAACATTGCCTGATGTTTATTATTTATGGTTGCTACAGCTGGCATAAGCACTACCTTCCCAGTGGTTTTCCTTTGCTAATAAGGACAAAATACATTAAGAAGAATGTAATATATATCTATCTTACTGTCTTGCTTTGCAAAGATAAAGATACCTAAAGGAGTCAATCTGTAGAGCAGACTTAATGTGTGTCTCTTAAGAGCTTATAAGCTGGTCACATGACCAGGACATTATTTTTTGATGCGTTAGCTTAGTGCTCTAATGCTGCAATAGATAGTATTATAGACTGAAGAGCCAAAGAAACTGGTACACCTGACTAGTATTGTGTAGGGCTCCCGTGAGCATGCAGAAGTGCCACAACACAACCTGACATGGAATCAACTAATATCTGAGGTAGCGCTGGAGGGAATTGACGCCATGAATCCTGCAGGGTCGTCCATAAATCCGCAAGAGTATTAGGGGGTGAGACTGTTGCGAACAGCACATTGGGAGGTGTCCCAGATATGATCAATAATGTTTATGTCTGGAGAGTGGAAGTGTTTAAACTCAGAAGAGTGTTTCTGGAGCCACTCTATAGCAGTTCTGGACGTGTGGGGTGTTACATTGTCCCGCTGAAATTGCCCAAGACCATCGGAATGCACAATGGACATGAATGGATGCAGGTGATCAGACAGGATGCTTACATACAAGTCACCTGTCAGAGTCGTATCTAGACATATCAGGGGTCCCATATCATTCCAACTGCACATGCCCCACACTGTTACAGAGCCTACACCAGCTTGAACAGAACCTTGCTGACATGCAGGATCATGGATTCATGAAGTTGTCTCCATACCTGTACATGTCCGTCCACTTGATACAATTTGAAAGAGACTTGCCCAACCAGACAACGTTTACAGTCATCAACAGACCAATGTCAGTGTTGACAGGCCCAGGCGAAGCATAAAGCTTTGTGTCATGCAGTCATCAAGTGTAAACAAATGGGCCTTTGACTCTGAAAGCCCATATAAATGATGTTTCATTGAATGGTTCACATGCTGATACTTGTTGATGGCCCAACGTTGAAGTCTGAAGCAATTTGTGGAAGGGGCTGTACTTTTGCCACATTGAATGATTTTCTTCAGTTGTTGTTGGTCCTGTTCTTGTAGGATTGTTTTCTGGCCACAGCGATGTCAGAGATTTGATGTTTTACTGGATTCCTGATATTCACGGTACACTCATGAAATGGTCCTAAGGGAAAAAACCCACTTTATCACTACCTCTGGGGTGTTGTGTCACTTTGCTCATGTGCTGACTATAATATACCATGTTCAAACTCACTTAAATCTTGATAACTTGCCATTGTAGCAGCAGTAACCAATCTAACAACTGCACTAGACACTTGTTGTCTTATACAAACGTTGCCAAGTGCAGCGCCATATTCTGCCTGTTTACATATTTCCGTATTTGAATGTGCATGCCTATACCATTTTCTTTGGTGCTTCAGTGTATGAGTAAATGCCTTACAGTTTCACCACACTATACTAACGTCAATATGCATTCACAAAAATACCCACAATTACCTGTCAAACTTGACTAATCTACAACCATTTATCACATGCATAATACATTTGGATTTTCTTGGTGTGCTACTTGCAGAAAACATGGGATGTATTTTTCAACCTGGGACTCTTACCAGGTTAGATTAATGGATGAGGAGTATAATTACCATGAAAAACTATGATGGAAGCCTAATTTTTTTTTCTTACTGC
The DNA here is from genome assembly GCF_021461395.2 of Schistocerca americana. NCBI lineage: Eukaryota > Metazoa > Arthropoda > Insecta > Orthoptera > Acrididae > Schistocerca > Schistocerca americana. The sequence goes on from NC_060122.1 coordinate 533,935,620, forward strand.
GGAGTTGGTAAGCCAGCCCATTATTTACATACACATATGTCTGAACAACAACCAGACTGAAACACAGCTAATTCTGCACACGACACAGATTCTTTGTGGTTTAGGTGGATTCTGATGTAGCACCATGATATAAGCATATTAAAAACTATTATTCTGCACTTTGCATGCATACTGAAGGCTTATCAGTTCAAGCAATAAATTAAGTTCTCATATAAATGATCTGATACTTAGAGTTTATGTGATTTGCATATTGCACAAGTGGAACAAGAAAGCATGTCAAGATGCATGCTGGACACGCGTGCTTTCTGGCACTCACTGTCAAGGCTAGTTACATTGTGTGTGCATGTGGCATGCCTGAATGGCTGAAAAGCTGAGAGAGGTGGAGGCTGTAGCACCTTGCAAAATGCATTTAGGCTGTGTGATATCCCGATGCTGTACAGTCTCTATGTTAATCTATAAGGATGTGTTACGGCACTGATACATATATAACTGCAGGGGGCACATTAGCCCAGTATTCCAGAGAAAAATTACATTCTTTTTTATTACCCATCTGGGTAGCTCAGCTGACAATTTAGATATTGCTTTACTATGTTTGTAAGAGATGGGTGGTGATCATGCTTCATGCTGACAGACAATCCATTGACTGTTTGGTGGGCAGTAAAATTTTGTCTTTCTGTATAGTGGAGGCAGTGCTTTTAATTGTATTATGTTAATGTCAGGTAACTAATTCTACCATTTCTTTTTGATTGCATTTTGGTCTATTCTACCACTTTTTTGGCTGGTTACACAAAGATTTTTTGGTTCATTCAGTTTTATGCCCAGATCTCACCATGTCACAACAGGAATGTAATTGTGAATAATGATAAGACACTTCGGATTAACTATTTAATGTTGATGACCTCCAACTGTAGAGTAAAAATATATAATAAATTTAGATATCAAATTACAAGCTCAGGAGTGAACAAATTTGACCCTGTGGTGGAACATACAAGTGTTTTTTAAATGCTAACAAATGGTGTTTACAACCTGCTTCCATGTAGTGTCAAATAATGAATAACTTAGAGAACTGCTGGTGGGGTGTTTTAACAAAGATCTGCCATTTTTCTACTGGTGTACATGTAAATCATCCAGCCAAGCATGATTATTATTATTAACTATGTTCTGTCTGCACATGACTTTGATAAATTGCAATGACTCCAACAAATATGATGCAGAAATAGGAAAAACATATTCTTCTTATACACTACCCACAAGTAATATTATTCCAATTGTGCTGCCTTTCCTATGTGCATAAGTTTGTATTTCACAATCCCGCAAGTCCTATAGTAGTCAATACATTCAGCAATCACTGACTCTGTAAAAATGTATGTATGTAGGGATAGGTTGAGACTTGTTGGAATGAAAGATCTGTAATATACCTAATGTAGATGTGCACAGAGGGCAGTGCAAGATGTGTTTCCTCATAGCAGTGGTTTCAATCTCGATACCCACAACATAACCTTCTCAACACAGACCTAGAATAGAGAGCAAGTCATGTAAGAGCACAGTAAATAATTTAGATACTTTTGAGTACAAGCTATGTTGTGAGTATGGGCTATGTTGTGACATTGTAATTAGCTCTCGCTCAAGTTCTGTTTGGGTGAAGACCTACACTGAATTCCAGCAGCTAATTATTTACACTGGACACATATTTTTCTGCATTTACACATTAGGCACACACACACACACACACACACACACACACACACCTGCAATCTGCATAAAGTGCTTGTTCTTCTTCTTTTTTCGATGCTTCTGCATTTTTGGCATATTCTACCAATTTCCAGATTTGGCACCACTCGACTAACATTTTGATGATTGTGCTACAATTTCATTATGTTATGTTATATTCCTCCTGATTGCTTGGCAGTCCACTTGAACTGTATGTAGAAGACTGGTACTGGGGCTCATGGAACACCTCCAAATCCTGGTCCGGTAGTACTACCCGCATTGGATTAGGGGCTCTTTCAGCTGCAGGTGATAATTGCTGTGATTGTGCTTTGAGATAATTGAATTAAGGAGGTCCAACAGGTCAGGGAGACATCCTGAAGCACTATAGTGCATTGCAGAACACCAGTTTGTCCTTGCCTGTAACATTAATGACAAAAATCTAAGTATAAATGTTATTAATTATCACAATAGCCCATGGCATTTATAAAATACAAATGATTGGAAGCAGTATAACATTAGGTGTCACACTGGAGTGCCGTGAAAGGCAACACAATATTAGGGGATTTTGCTAATAATAACCATTTTGTTACAACAAATGAAATGACAAACACGTACTGATAATCTTCCTCTTGCCAGCAGTTGACAAAGTGTGGACAGTAAATGTCCTAAGCATGTAACTGAACTATGAAAATTAAAATTGTTTGGAGGGTGGGTGGCTAATCTAGCCAACTTTGGTGTCCTGAGGCAAAATCGGGTAACTCCCTTGGGCATGGTGTGGGGGTGGATGGTGGGGGTTAGGGTGGGGAGATAGTAAGGGGAGGGAATACCAGAAATGTCATTCCCCAAAGGAGGAATGCTGATGCTGATGTCAGTGATATTCCTGTCAGAACCAACAACAGACCTTTACTTATGGTAGGGGTTTAATTTGACTCCACCACCACTAGTGCTCCCCACACTGTATTTTCTAGAGGTTGCATTTCACAAGCAAGTTAATGGATGCTTATTGATGAATCTTATCTCATAGCATCCAACACCATCTCCTCAAATTCTACTGTACCAATAATTCTGAAGTCAAACAACCCAGTTTCTCTTAAGTTTCTGTCCTCAGTGATAAATCCATTATGACTAGGATAATGCCTGTTGTCAAACTTCCTATGTACATTTGTTCAGCTGGCTGCTGGGCACAGTGTACTGCTGTGCCATATACTGAATGCATGTTTGCAAGTTCCTGTCTATTACTACCCGTTATGAGCTGTAAACAGTGGTGAACTTCACTGAGGACAAGCTGCAGAAAACTATCTGCAGCAACACCAACGACAATGATGTGGCAGGCAGTTGTTCATTATGAAATATAAACTGTTTACAAACATGTGCCCTGAATGAATTGCTAATTCAAGACATGGACAAATGAACACTGTCCGAAAAGGCCTTGAAGGCTCAACAGTACTGACTGGCTGCTGTGTCATTCTCAGACCTTAGGCATCACCTTATTCAGATATGGAAGAGCATGTGGTCAGCACACTGCTCCCCTGGACATTAATTCAAGACAGGTCTGAAGAAACATCCATTTCTAGCTCTTAGTTCCTTATTCAAAAGTACTGTATTCAATTTAGCAACTTCTATCTTCTGCATAATTTTGAACACAGAGGTTCTGGGCACTCTTTATACTGTATGCCAGAGCATACAGGAGAGGTCACTAGTTGAGATGCACTGGTATTTTGGAGGATGTAGTATCTCCCACTGAAGTTCACTGAACACTCAATTGGTACTTCCAACCAATTAAATTTTATTTTTGAGTCCTCGGTCTTCTGACTAGTTCGATGTGGCCCGCCATGAATTTTCTCCTGTGCCAAATTCTTCATCTCAGAGTGGCACTTGCACTGAATGTATTTCAGTCTTGTCTGCTTCTACAATTTCACCCTCTACCAATTCCCTCTAGCGCCATGGACGTTATTCCCTCGTGTATTAACAGAGGTCCTATCATCTTGTTCCTTCTTTTTTTCCATGTTTTCCACATTTTCCTTTCCTGAACAATTCCTTACTTACTCCTTACTCCTTATCAGTCCACCTAATTTTCAGCATTCTTCTTTAGTGCCATATCTTAAATGCTTCAGTTATCTTCTGTTCAGGTTTTCCCACAGTCCATGTTTCAGTACGATAAAATGATGTGCTTCAAACATACATCCTCATAAATTTCTTCTTCAAATTAAGGCCTATGTTTGATAATACTAGAGTTTCTTGACCAAGAAACTTTTTATGTCCTGCTTGCTTCATCATGGGTTATTTTGCTTCCCAGGTAGCAAAAGTCCTTAACTTCATTTACGTCATGATTCTCATTCCCACTACATCTCATTACTTTCATTTTTCTTCTATTTGCTCTGAGTTCCAATTCTATACTCATTAGGCTGTTCATTCCATTCAATAGTTTCTGCAATTCTTCTTCACTTTCACTGAGAATAGCAACGTCATCAGTGAATCTTATCATTGATATCAATTCACCCTGAATTTTAGTCCCATTCTTGAACCTTTCTTTTGTTTCATTCATCGTTTCTTCAACGTATAGGTTGAACAATAGAGGTGAAAGATTACATCCCTGTCTTATGCCCCTTCTAATCCGAGCACTTTGTGATTGGTCTTCCAGTCTAATTGATCCTTGTTGGTTCTTGTACATATTGTATGTATATTACCCTGGCTTTTCCTACAGTTTACCCCTACTTTTCTCAGAATTTTGAACATCTTGCACCATTTTACCTTGTTAAATGCTTTTTCCAGGTTGAAAAATCGTATGAATGTGTCTAAATTTTACTTCAGTTTTTCTCCCATTATCAATTGCAACATCAGAACTGCCAGTATTGTGCCTTTTCCTTTCCTAAAGGCGGACTGATCCTCATTTAACACATCCTCAATTTTCTTTTCCATTCTTCTGTGTGTTATTCTCATAAACAACTTGACGCATGAACTGTTCAGCTAATTGTGCAATAATTCTTGCTCTTGTCATCTCTTGCTATCTTTGGAAGTGTGTGTATAATGTTTTTCCAAAAGTCTTATGGTATATTGCCAATATCATAATTCTACACACCATTATGAATAACTGTTTTGTTGCCACTTCCCCCAATAATTTTAGAAGTTCTGACAGAATGCTGTCCATCCCTTCTCTCTTACAAGATCTTAAGTCTGCCAAAGCTCTTTTAAATTCCAATTCTATTACTGGATCCTGTGTCTTCTCCTTGCCCAGTCCTGTTTCTTCTTCTGTCATGTCATCAGATTGGTCCTTCACCTCACAGAGGTGTTAACATACTCTTTCCACCTATCTGCTCTCTCTCTCTCTCTCTCCTCTGCATTTAATAGTGGAATTCCCATTGCACTCTTAATGTTACTGCCCTTGCTTTTAAGTTCACTGTAGGTTGTTTTGACTTTTCTATATGCTATCTCAGACTGTCTGAATATCATCTCTTTTTAGGTTTCTTCACAGTTTCCCTAGCCTCCTTGCACTTCTTATTTATTTCATTCGTAAGTGATTTTTATCTTTGTGTTCCTGTGTTTCCCTGAACATTTTTGTACTTCCTTCTTTCAGTGACCAGCTGAGGTATTTCTCTTGTTACCCATGGTTTCTTTGCAGTTACCTTCTTTGTACATATGGTTTTCTTGCCAACTTCAGTGATTGTCCTTTTGAGAGTTGACCATTCCTCTTCAAGTGAACTGCACTCTGTGCTATTCTTTATCAGTATTTACAGCCTCACAGAACTTCAAGAGTGTCTCTTCATTCCTTACTACCGTGTTTACTCGAATCTAAGCCGCACTCGAATCTAAGCCGCACCTGAAAAATGAGACTCGAAATGAAGGAAAAAAAAATTCCCGAATCTAAGCCGTACCTGAAATTTGAGACTCGAAATTCAAGGGGAGAGAAAAGTTTTAGGCTGCACCTCCAAATTGAAACAAAGTTGGTCCATTGTAATATGAGACACAATTTAGGTTGAATGAATGATGATACAGCTACAGTAGTTTGGTTCGAGTCGTAAGCTTAGCAGTCAAGCTTTACCAGGTAGCCATTGCTATACGTCAGGTGCTCCGTCTGTATTTATACGGATACTCTTCCTTTTTCACGTACTTTGTCTGGTTTGAATTGATTGCTTATTTTTCTTTGATCTGATAAGTGCTGTTCTCTTTGTTATAGTTGTTTACATCACTCTAAGCTGAAAATGCATTACTGTACTGTGTCATGCATTGTTTGTCGCATTCTGATAATGAGTGTTTACGACCTGTCGCCGCTCGCGGCATGGCTTGCTTTTGTGCACGCTACCGCCACTTAAAAAAAAAAAGAGAGAGAGAGAGAGAGAGAGAGAGAGAGAGAGAGAGAGAGAGAGAGAGGGAGGAATCGTCTCATTAGCGAAACAATGGCAAGAGACTCCTATTTGTTGTTACTTACAGTGCTGCTTTCTTTGATAATGATCAACAAGAACCAAATAATAGTCAGCGCTTGATAGAAGATGTTCTGAACGAGAGTTTAGCGAAAATTTTTCTCCGTTTGAAAATCTTTGCAGACGTCTCTTTAGTACATTACATTCTGCACTGAAATTAGACATCTTAGATTTAAAAATGTAGTCAATTGCCGTGCTTCATTTCTGACTGTATCACTATTAGGCATAAGAATAATACGAATATAAACATGACATGATGTGTATATTCTTCCACGTCTGCTGTTGTCTCACTCTAGTTTCGTAGTTTATTAGGCACACAGGTTTTAAATGAGTTAGCAGCAAACACGAAAGAATACATGGCAAAATGTTTATATTCGTATTATTCTTAAGGCCCGTCCACACGCAACGATCTGTCTGCGCAAATGTCTGCGCACATCACATCTGCGCAGACAGATCGTTGCGTGTGGACAGACGATTTGCACCAACCTGAGGTGTGTGCAAACCTGGAAGTTGGAGTTGGAGGTTTGAGCGAAACCTCTCAAATCTGTGAGTTCAAACCACATCTGCGCAGACAAGTTGGAGCGTGTGGACAGGAGAGCGCCGCAAATCTGGCACAAAACAGCTGTTTGTTCAGTCTAGTGTTTGGTTCAAATGGCTCTGAGCACTATGGGACTTAACAGCTGTGGTCATCAGTCCCCTAGAACTTAGAACTACTTAAACCTAACTAACCTAAGGACATCACACACATCCATGCCCGAGGCAGGATTCGAACCTGTGACCGTAGCAGTCGCGCGGTCAGTCTAGTGTTTGTATTTGTGCGCATAGGACATTAAAATGGCTGATACTCGTCAGTGTTCTCGAGAGTTTGTAAGTGAATTCATTGAAATATACAGAAACCACCCATGATTGTGGAACTACGCCTCGCCTTCCGTATACGCCTCCCGTCCCCCACGCGGATCCTCTATGATCTCATTCCTTTCCCCCATCTGCTCCTATTCCTCGAACATATCCGCATCCTCTACACCTCCCGCCGTCTTGAACCCCCTCACCCCCTGGTTGCTCCTCTCCTCTCCCATCCCCGGCCCCTGCCATGTCTTCACCGTTGTGTCTCCCCTACCCTCCATCTCTACACCCTACATCTCCTTTCCCGAGGTGGCTTCCATCAACTCCACCCCCCGGATGATGCCCTCTCTCCCTCCATCTATCCCTCCTATCAACTCTGATCCTCACTCCCCCTCCTTTCCTCTGTCCTTTCCCTGGGCTCCCTCTTCCCCCCTTCCGTCCTGTTTTCTCCCCACTAAACCTCTCCCTACCTCCCTTCTACCACCCCCCCCCCCCCGAGTCCTTTTGTATTCCCCTCTTCTGCCTACCCCACTCCCTGTCGCGTCTGCCCAGTGCCCCCCACCCCTCTTATGGGTCCTCATCCTCCATCAGCTCCTTTCCCGGCTCCCCCCCTTTTTTATTTTCCCATCATCTGTCCACTTCCCCCCCCCCCCCCCCCACCTGCTCTCGGCTGTGGGATGTCACATTTGCCAACTTTTTAGTGCAATGTTCCAGTGACTGTTCAGTGTTGTTCATCTTTCTTGTGTTGCGAACAGAAACCATGCTGTCGCTGGGTGTGAATTTTATGTCTTTTGCGAACAGAAACCAGTCTGTCACCGTGTTTTTTTTAAAAATTGTCTGTCTATTGTTTTACCTGTCTGCTTTGTATGTATTTTCTTAGCGTCATCATCCCTCTGTTCTTTGTTTTAAGTTCCACGATTTCTTTTCGCCATGTTACTCTTTAAGTCTCCAATTTTATCACCTTTTTTTATTATTTATTCTCTTCATCTTTCTAACAAAGTCTGTAGGCTGAAGAACGGCATACTAAGCTGCTGCCAGCCCGCCCCCTTCGTGGGGAATTGAAATTCAATAAAGGAAAAAAAAAGTTGTGGAAGATTAAAAGTAAAGAATATAGTGACCAAGACAAAAAGACAGCAGCATACAATGCTCTAATTGAAAAATTGCGGGCAGTTGATGCCTCGGCAAACAGAGAAACGGTAATAAAAAAAAAAATTCATTGCGAACTGGCGAAATTATTTGCGGGTGGATGTTGAAACTTATGATTATCTCTTAAAGCTTGTAACCCCTCATATTATGAGAAAAAATACATGTATGAGAAGGGCAATTTCTCCTCATGAACGGCTAGCGGTAACATTAAGATTCCTAGTAACAGGAAGGAGCTACAAGGATTTGGAATTTTCGACTGCAATATCGAAACAAGCATTGAGTAAAATAATACCCAACACATGTGAAGCTATTTATGCTGTCCTGAAGGATGAGTTCATAAAGGCAAGCTAAGTAAATTAAGTCTGTCAGCGAACTTTTTACCGAGTTATCCAAAGTTCAGAAATCTAGAAAATCTGGTGTAAGAGTAGATCAAGTATACCAGCCAACGTTATGGTATTTTAGTAGTAGTAGTAGTAGTAGTAGTAGTTTATTCATCCAGAGACAATTTACATTGCATGGATTTCATAAAAAAATACATAGTATATATATACACACATATAGGGTGAACAATACTATACAAAATACAGATGTGCATAGTAGACTACATAACATCAGACTACATTGAAATAGCATGTACAACTTTGATTATTTACATTGATGTATGAGAAAGACTTTTTACATGGAATACACAGTTGATATTTAGATATAACACATACAATTCTAGCACTTTTGTACATATTATCATAGCAACAGTCAGATAAAAAATTACTATTGGCACAGAGTACATAAATATAATTGTTTAGTATGAAGCTATTCCCGGTATTCTTTTACACTATAATAGCAGTTGGTCATTAAAAATTTGAATACTGCTTCTTTAAATGAAGACAATTTTTTTATTTCTTTTATCTTTACCGGTAGTTTGTTATACAATCTGCTTCCTTGTATGTTTGTTTGTTTCTGCGCCAAAGCCTTGTTAACTCTTTTTATATGAATGTCATTGCACTTTCTTGTGTTGTAAGTATGTAGATCCGAGTTGGATTGGAAATTGTTAATATTTCGTTTTACATTAATTACGCTTTTCTGTATATAGAGGCACGGTAGGGGTAGAATATTCAGCTGTTTAAATAATTGCTTTGAAGGAGTTAGCCTTGAACTGTTGGTAATTATTCTAACAGCTCGTTTTTGTAGAGTGAAGATGGTTTTGAGATTTTTCTTACTATGACCCCAGAAGATGAGGCCATAGGTAATAGCAGAATGTATATAAGCAAAGTAAACAGCTCTGCTACATTCCCTACTACATACAAAGCTAATAACGTGTAAAGCAAAGCAAGCAGAGCCTAACTTATGCGAGAGATACAGGATATGGGATTTCCAGTCTAAATTTTCGTCTATATGTACACCTAAGAATTTTATGGTAGCAACGCTCACAATTTCTTTATTTTGTATTCTGAGATCTAGATCAGAGTGTGACTTTGCTTTCCTGTAATAGATATAATTAGTTTTAGAGATATTTATGGTTAATTTGTTCACTTCAAACCAATTTTGCAAATATTGTATAACTCTGGTTGCAGATGTTGGCAATACCCGGTTTATGTCAGTTACTACAATGTTTGTGTCATCCGCAAACAGGGTTATATGAGTACCATTTACTGGAATCTTGATATCATTTATGTAAAGAAGAAATAGGAGAGGTCCTAGAACACTCCCCTTTGGTACCCCAATTGGCACAGTCTGAATATCCGATCTGTAAACAATACTTTGGTTTTTACTGTTTGTTGTTGCAATTTCTACTACCTGTTTCCTATTATGGAGATATGACTGAAACCACTTTTTAGCTACTCCTCGTATACCGACATATTCTAATTTGTCTAGCAGGATATTATGTTGGACAGTATCAAATGCCTTTGAGAGGTCCAAATTTATTCCTATTGTACTGTTGTTCTTATCTAGCCCCATTACAATATTTTCAATGAATTGGGTGATGGCTGACTCTGTACTCATTCCTTTGCGAAAGCCGTGTTGGTTTACAGACAATAGATTGAATTTCTCGAGGTAATTTGTAATTCTGTTTTTCATGATTGTCTCTATTACTTTTGAAAATACCGATAATAAAGCTATTGGTCTATAGCTTCCCACTTCATGTATATTGCCCTTTTTATACAATGGTTTTACTTTTGCAATTTTTAATCGTTGTCGAAAGACACCTTCTGAAAATGATATGTTTATGATGTGTGAGAGTGGGTCTGATATGACACTAGCACGTCTCATCATGACTGAGCGAGGTATCTCGTCAATCCCTGAGGACATTTTATTCTTCATTGTTTTTATTATTCAATTAACTTCCAATTTGTTCGTGGGAGGTAGCAATAATGAATTAACACTTTGTTCTTCTGGGATTGATGTTCTACTAATCTTAGAACAATGATCTGCTTGGCTTTCTTAGTGATCAAGAAACGCCAAGACCAAGCAGGAGTACAATTGAAGATGAAATTGGAGTGTCAATGTGCCAGGAAATGGAACACGAGGTGTGTAAAACAAAACAGGTTCGCCCTGCAACTCTCGCAGTAAATGTACATGAGAAAACTGCTTTCGCTTTAGCAACCACTGTCTACACCATTTTGGCCGTCTTCTCTGTTTCCTGCGGTTGGTCTGAATGTTTTTTGCAACACAAGTTGCGAACACAGACCACAACAGAACTTCCTCCATTTCTATATTTCAAAATAACTGAATTAAATTTTTGATGTTTATGGGGAGCGTAGTCGCTTGCCACGGATATTTCTTTTCTACACCGACAGATGGTGGGCGAGTAGTAGATTGGGGTTTGTGTCGTGTGAACACACCACATTTGCAGCGATCTTTTGCATGTACAGACATCTGCGCCAATGTCTGCGCAGACAGATCGTTGCGAGTGGACCAGGGTTTATGGTGAAGAGAATACTGCATGCAATTCACAATTCATAAAAGTTCCTATAAGGAACCATCTCTTCGCACAGGTAGGAAAAAATTCAGAACGTAGAGTTGGCCATATTGACAAACATCCCTAACAGTCTTGCCAGTCGGATTTTCGTAGTACACTGAAATGCTGCTACATTCGAAGATGGACAATACGGAATTTGTATTTACTTCGTTGGATAATGTATGAAAATGCAGTGGTCGAAACTCGAGGCGGAGAAAAAGGCTCGTCTTCCACCTTTTTTTAAATTTATTTACTGACGCAGAGGGTTTGGCACCAGTATTTATCTTTGTGCCTACAAAGCATGCCTGTGTAGCGCTACATGTATTAGACGGCAGAATTTAGTTGTGGCGGCACCTACCAACATTTCTCAGAACTTCCGTTTGCTTTGCACTCGATTCTAAGCCACAGGTGGCTTTTTGGATTACAAAAATCGGAAAAAAAGTGCGGCTTAGATTCGAGTAAATACGGTACTTCCATATTCCACTTTGTTGTGCAGTGATTTTTCCTGAGTGGCCAATTAAATAGCCCTCCATATTTTTCCTATCTCCCCAGTTAGTGCAATTTGGTTAAGACCCCAGGTTGATGGAAAATAGACTGCTAGCCATTAAAATTGCAACACTATGATGGTGACATGCAACAAATACAACAAATATAAATTGGCACAAAATGCACTACATGCTTGTATATGATTAGCATTTCAGCACAACTGTACCAAGTAGATAGGTGTGATGCCATCCTCATTACATATATAAGGAAATGTTGTGTGGTGTGTGTCTCATTCAGATATTATATTTGAATGTTGTTTGTTTGTGAGAGGTGGTATTATGCCTCATATACTAAGAGAAATGTCTATTAGCAGGTGCTAGGATTTGAGAGGGCCTGTGATTTACTATTCCTTGAAATTACTGCTTGCAGTGGTCAGGATCCCGTAACTGCCTTATGAACATGGTATTAATTGGTTCAGGAGGGCCATATTAACAGCATACAGACTCTAAGTGGCCCTCCAAGACTAGTGTATAAGAGGACAGATATATTGTTCACTCACCTGTGCAGGACTGAACAGCCAAATCATGCACCCTCAGTCAAGAAGTTGGTTTGCTGGCAACAAGACAAGTACCTACATGAAAAGCTTGAGGATGCCTAGAGCATAACTGACTTTGAGCACAACAACTGACTGCTTCTGCAATAGAGAGAGGCGTACTGATAGCAACATACGTGACAGCAAAACCGGACATACAAGTGAACCATTGTTATCTTTCTAGATGAGTTTTGATTCTCTGTAAAGCATTATGGTGGAAGTATCCATGTATTCTCCAAGGAAAATAAATGGTGCCAGATTACATTTATTATCAGATGGTGGTGTTGTATCATGTGCCACTGGGTAAACCACACGATCAGTTCTGGTTTTGACAGTATGCATTATGTTATTGATGTGTTAAGGCTAGTGGCTGTGCACTATCTCTGAGGTCTCCACAACTTACCTTTCTACAAGAAAAAGCAACACCACATGTTGCCCATGCTATCCTGAACTATTTCGATATAGAGGATACTTTACTGCTGCCATAGCTAGCATGTTCTCCACATCTCTCACTCATTGAATATATATGGCTAGGGCTGACAAGAGACTGACACATCACCGCCAGTCATTGTGTATGGCGAACCACAGTGAAGAGTTAAAGCAGCATGGAATGACATACCAATATCTGTCATCCAAAAACCCATATGACTCATTGTGCAGCCAAGTTGGGGCTGTTGTTGCTGCCAGAGGTGCAAGCTGGGTATAACAAATTTGACACTCTGTATGCCTCCAGATCAACTGCAAATTTAGTCATATGTTCTTCAAACTAATCTGTACGTACCCAATAAGTATGATTTCACAATTTTCTATCTTTTCTGCTGTTGTAATTTTAATGGCAACAGTGCACCTGAAGGTTTGAAGGTTGGATGAATGTTTTCTAAGTGACCTTAATCACAGAGAAGCAGTAGAGGAGGACAACTGCCCCTACCACAACCCCAGAAGAAAAAATAAGATCTTCAAAAACTGAACTCACAATTTGCCCTGACACATGGACAGACATGTCAATTCAGTATCAGTTTGAAGAAAACCAGAATATGTATGGATATTGGTTGTAGCAAGTGTACCCACATCTATTTGCTCTGAAGTCTCAGCACACAATTGATACTCTTATAAACTCAGCAACTGACACAGCTAACCCAAATGGAATGACTTGATATTGATAACATTTTCCAGTGTAGAAGAGAGCCATATATTTTCCTGACTCAGTGGCAAATGTTATTGACTGAAAACCTACAGCCAAATCCAAGCTAATCATTAGTTTTACACATTTAAATTTGTGTTATAACTTGTTAATATTTTCAGGATCATCATTATCTCATTTTATAAATTTATGTGAATGGATGGAATCCAATACCAGTCTAACACCACCATCTTGCTTAGTGACTATAAACAATGGGTTTTTGTGCTCACTGCTGCTACTCTCAGTGACAACGAAGTGTTGTGTTTCTGAAACTTTCTCCTCAGTTAATCTCAGATGATCACCTCATCATTGCCACATTCTCTGTTATGCTCTATGATTTGATTTCTTTCTTTTACAAATGATAAACTGTAATTTTTTCTGTTGCATACACCTTATTTTACTTTAAAACTTCGTATTCCATAGAAATGTTGGAACAAGTGAGGCAATACTGACCCTATGACTTATCTTAAAAAATAGATTAAGGAAAGGCAAACCTACATTTCTAGCATTTGTAGACTTAGAGAAAGCTTTTGACAATGTTGACTGGAATACTCTCTTTCAAATACAGAGAGCAAAAGGCTATTTACAATTTGTACAGAAACCAGATGGCAGTTATAAGAGTCGAGGGGCATGAATGGGAAGCAGTGGTTGGGAAGGGAGTGAGACAGGGTTGTAGCCTATCCCCGATGTTATTCAATCTGTATATTCTACATCTACATCTACATTTACACTCCGCAAGCCACCCAACGGTGTGTGGCGGAGGGCACTCTACGTGCCACTGTCATTACCTCCCCTTCCTGTTCCAGTCGCGTATGATTCGCGGGAAGAACAACTGTCTGAAAGCCTCCGTGCGCGCTCTAATCTCTCTAATTTTACATTCGTGATCTCCTCGGGAGGTATAAGTAGGGGGAAGCAAGCAGTAAAGAAACAAAAGAAAAATTCGGAGTAGGAATTAAAATCCATGGAGAAGAAATAAAAACTTTGAGGTTCGCCGATGACAGTGTAATTCTGTCAGAGACAGCAATGGACCTGGAAGAGCAGTTGAATAGAATGGACAGTGTCTTGAAAGGAGGATATAAGATGAACATCAACAAAAGCAAAACTAGGATAATGGAATATAGTCGAATTAAGTCAGGTGATGCTGAGGGAATTAGATTAGGAAATGAGACACTTAAAGTAGTAAAGGAGTTTTGCTATTTGGGGAGCAAAATAACTGATAATGGTCAAAGTAGGGAAGATATAAAATGTAAACTGGCAATGGCAAGGAAAGCATTTCTGAAGAAGAGAAATTTGTTAACATCGAGTATAGATTTAAGTGTCAGGAAGTCGAAAAAAATGGTTCAAATGACTCTGAGCACTATGGGACTTAACATCTGTGGTCATCAGTCCCCTAGAACTTAGAACTACTTAAACCTAACTAACCTAAGGACATCACACACATCCATGCCCGAGGCAGGATTCGAACCTGTGACCGTAGCGGTCACGCGGTTCTAGACTGAAGTGCCTAGATCTGCACGGCCACACTGGCCGGCTGTCAGGAAGTCGTTTCTGAATGTATTTGTATGGAGTGTAGCCATGTATGGAAGTGAAACATGGACAATAAATAGTTTGGATAAGAAGAGAATAGAAGCTTTCAAAATGTGGTGCTACACAAGAATGCTGAAGATTAGATGGGTAGATCACATAACTAATGATGAGGTATTGAATGGAATTGGGGAGAGGAGGAATTTGTGGCACAACTTTACAAGAAGAAGGGTCCGGTTGGTAGGACATGTTCTGAGACATCAAGGAATCACAAATTTAGCATTGGGGGGCAGTGTGGAGGGTAAAAATTGTAGATGGAGACCAAGAGATGAATACACTAAGCAGATTCAAAAGGATGTAGGTTGTAGTAAGTACTGGGAGATGAAGAAGCTCGCACAGGATAGGGTAGCATGGAGAGCTCCATCAGACAAGTCTCAGGACTGAAGACCACAACAACAACGGGATACTTTGCCAAGCTGATCTGCAGTGTACAAAGCTTCATTTTCCAGTTCGTGAATGTATTTGCTTTGGGTAACCAGTCAATACACAGAATGTATGGTTCAACCAGATCATGTGTCACAAGGAAGCCATGACTACATGTAACATAATTGATTTTTAATGTTATAAAGTCTTGTCTTTTGATTAGCTTGCTATATCTTACTGCAGCCCAGATGATGTTTACTTCAACAGCACTTTTTTGAAGTTTCTGAGAACTTCTAATTTTTCCAAACTCTAATTCACATGAATATTTCTTTCGTGTCACATCCTGTTTCATAAAATATTATATTGTTGCTATCATTATCAGGTCTAATTTGCTTTTTTTGATATGTCAATTACCTTTTTATTAGCTTAACATTCAGTTCAAAAATGTGATCCTTTGTTTTATCACTAATAGCTCCAAACAAAGTAGCCAGTTTCACTGAATCCTTGTTAATATACTCAGATTTTCTTGAACGCACTTATAGAATACTCTCTGATAATTTCCTAACAGTGTATGTAGTTGCATACTTAAAACTGCCAACTTTTCCCAATACGAATTACTATGTGACACTTTTTCGAAACTAATCCAAATTTTAAAAACAAGTCTCTCATTTTTCTCCATTCTAACATCAGTTACTACACTCTGTGACTTTTGCTCAGTAGCTGAATGATCTCAACATCACTACTAACTGACTCGTGAGCAGACTTTGGTATTCCCAAAACAAAATATTTTCGGTAATCCATATCTTCTTCATAATCCCTCAATGCACATAACAACTTCACTACGTCTGAGCCTTCACTTTCTTCACTCCCTAACAGACATTCATCATTTAATCCAATGTAATATCTTAAATCCTCACCACCTATGTCTCTATTTCTCAAATTCTCCAGATCTTTAATTAAACTATTACCCTTCAGGGGAATATCAGTTACCCTACTGTCTATCATACCCTCATCCTTCTGCTTGTATACTTCTTGTTCCCCAGTCCCTTCAAACATGTTTTTCATTCTCAGTTCCTCGACTATTTATTCAATTTTGTCAAGGCACTGTACTCATAATGCCAACTGGTGCTCATCTCCAAATTCCTGATTGAGCAGTGTTTGTAAATCCGTTTTCTCCAAACAAAACTCTTCAAAGTTTGTTTCTTTACCTTTTTTGACTTTCTAAGCAATCCTCCCAGTATCCTTTCCAAAACCCCTCATCAATGGCAGTTTTACATATGTGAAGTACTTTCATTACTCTGTTATCAGTACACTGACATTTCTCATTTAAGCATTTATTTCTGCAAGTGGTCCCTGTGTTAAAACAATCACATGCCCACATAGCGGGTCTGCCCTAATCAGGCCTATGTCTTTGTTGGGTTTGATTACAAGGTCTGCTTCCACCCTCTCAATCTGTATTACCATTTATATCTCTGTTGATATTCAAATTCCCTCCATGGGTAGCATCATCATTCCCTTCTCCCTTGATTGTCATTATTAAGGTTGCCATCCTTCTAATTTTTGCCTCCCAAAATCAAAGTTATTTGTTGTATCTAATGTGTATACAAATTAGCTTATTTTAAATTGATCTAAATTTGTAAATACTTGGACGTGTCCTATATCCTTGTAAAAAGAGATCTATGGACGAATAAAGCTATCACTACTACTAATGTTCCATCCAGTTTGCCCACATATTTCAAAAACTATTTAATTGCATCATCTGGGCAATACACCAAACTTCACAGTAATCTTTCAGATAATCTCCTCTATAACACATCAGTTTGCATTAATCTGTCAAAAGGTTAATTCAAGTGAACTAACCATTTCAGCTGTGTTTTGCAGAATTCTTACACACTTACCATCTGATCTCTGTAGCAGGGACTATTTAGGAACTCATTCTTCATCGTAACCTGTTCTCACTCTGACCAAACCTTCTTAAAAAATTGCTTTTCACCATCTGCAAATGTTAAGTTTTGAAAGTTAATTCAGGTAGCTGAAGACAAATGATTCTCTTTCAATAAATTGTTTTACAAATTTATTACTTCTTTCAGGAAGGTTTATTACCCTCACATTGTTCCATGAAGTCTTCTAGGTGCAAATTTCCATAACCAAGAAAACTTTTCATGGCACATGTTGTTGTTGTGGTCTAAAGTCCTGAGACTGGTTTGATGCAGCTCTCCATGCCACCCTAACCTGTGCAAGTTTCTTCATCTCCCAGTACCTACTGCAACCTACATCCTTCTGAATCTGCTTAATGTTTTCATCTCTTGGTCTCCCTCTACGATTTTTACCCTCCACACTGCCCTCCAATGCTAAATTTGTGATCCCTTGATGCCTCAGAACATGTCCAATCAACCAGTCCCTTCTTCTCGTCAAGTTGTACCACAAACTCCTCTTCTCCCCAATTCTGCTCAATACCTCCTCATTAGTTGTGTGATCTACCCATCTAATCTTCAACATTTTTCTGTAGCACCACATTTCGAAAGCATCTATTCCTTCCTGTCCAAACTACTTATCGTCCATGTTTCACTTCCATATGTGGCTACACTCCATACAAATACTTTCAGAAACAACTTCCTGACACTTAACTCTATACTCGATGTTAACAAATTTCTCTTCTTCAGAAACGCTTTCCTTGCCATTGCCAGTCTACATTTTATATCTTCTCTACTTCAACCATCGTCAGTTATTTTGCTCCCCAAATAGCAAAACTCATTTACTACTTTAAGTGTTTCATTTCCTAATCTAATTCCCTCAGTATCACCTGATTTAATTCGACTACATTCCATTATCCTAGTTTTGCTTTTGTTGATGTTCATCTTATATCCTCCTTTCAAGACACTGTCCATTCCGTTCAACTGCTCTTCCAAGTCCTTTGCTGTCTCTGACAGAATTACATGTCATCGGCGAGCCTCAAAGTTTTTATTTCTTCTCCATGGATTTTAATACCTACTCCAAATTTTTCTTTTGTTTCCTTTACTGCTTGCTCAATATACAGATTGAATAATGTCGGGGAGAGGCTACAACCCTGTCTCACTCCCTTCCCAACCACTGCTTCTCTTTCATGTCCCTCGACTCTTATAACTGCCATCTGGTTTCTGTACAAATTGTAAATAGCCTTTCGCTCCCCATATTTTACCCCTGCCACCTTTAGAATTTGAAAGAGAGTATTCCAGTCAACATTTTCAAAAGCTTTCTCTAAGTCTACAAATGCTAGAAATGTAGATTTGCATTTCCTTGATCTTTCTTCTAAGATAAGTTGTAAGGTCAGTATTGCCTCACGTGTTCCAGTATTTCTATGGAATCCAAACTGATCTTCCCCGATGTCGGCTTCTACCAGTTTTTCCATTCATCTGTAAAGAATTCGTGTTAGTATTTTGCAGCTGTGGCTTATTAAACTGAGACTCACGCCCTGCCCAAGTTTCAAATCAGCGCACACTCCACTGCAGAGTGAAAATCTCATTCTGGAAACATCCCTCAGGCTGTGGCTAAGCCATGTCTCCGCAATATCCTTTCTTTCAGGAGTGCTAGTTCTGCAGGGTTCGCAGGAGAGCTTCTGTAAAGTTTGGAAGGTAGTAGACGAGATACTGGCAGAAGTAAAGCTGTGAGGGCGGGGCGTGAGTCGTGCACGAGTAGCTCAGTTGGTAGAGCACTTGCCCGCGAAAGGCAAAGGTCCCGAGTTCTAGTCTCGGTCCGGCACACAGTTTTAATCTGCGAGGAAGTTTCAAATCAGCACACACTCTGCTGCAGAGTGAAAATCTCATTCTGAAATGATTTTCCCTTAGTTTGGCTTCTACCAGTTTTTCCATTTGTCTGTAAAGAATTCGCGTTAGTATTTTGCAGCAGTGACTTATTAAACTGATAGTTTGGTAATTTTCACATCTGTCAACAGGTTGGATTGGAATTATTATATTCTTCTTGAAATCTGAGGGTATTTCGCCTATCTCATACATCTTTCTCACCAGATGGTAGAGTTTTGTCAGGACTGGCTCTCCCAAGGCCGTCAGTAGTTATAATGGAATGTTGTCTACTCCTGGGGCCTTGTTTCGACTCAGGTTTTTCAGTGCTCTGTCAAACTCTTCACACAGTATTGTATCTCCCATTTCATCTTCATCTACATTCTCTTCCATTTCCATAATATTGTTCTCAAGTACATCACCCTTGTATATACTCTCTATATACTCCTTCCACCTTTCTGCTTTCCCTTCTTTGCTTAGAACTGGGTTTCCATCTAGCTCTTGATATTCATACAAGTGGTTCTCATTTCTCCAAAGGTCTCTTTAATTTTCCTATAGGCAGTATCTATCTTACCCCTTGTGAGATAAGCCTCTACATCCTTACATTTGTCCTCTATCCATCTCTGCTTAGCCATTTTGCACTTCCTGTCAATCTCATTTTTGAGACGTTTGTATTCCTTTTTGCCTGCTTCATTTACTGCAATTTTATATTTTCTCCTTTCATCAATTAAATTTAATATTTCTTGTGTTACCTAAGGATTTCTACTAACTGTCATCCTTTTACCTACTTGGTCGTCTGCTGCCTTCACTACTTCATCCCTCAGAGCTACCCATTCTTCTTCTACTGTATTTCTCTCCCCCATTGCTGTCAATTGTTCCCTTATGCTCTCCCTGAAACTCTGTACAACCTCTGGTTTAGTCAGTTTATCCAGGGCCCATCTCCTTAAATTCCCACCTTTTTGCAGTTTCTTCAGTTTTAATCTACAGTTCATAACCAATAGATTGTGGTCAGAGTCCACATCTGCCCTTGGAAATGTTCAAAACATATTCAAAAGTATTTTGCAAGACTGTCTATTCGCATCCCTTGCAATGAATACATAGAGGTCCCATTGTGTCCTTGGTAGGTTAAAATCATTCAGCAACTAATATTGCATGATCTGGATATTTACACACTACTGAATATAGACTTTCTTTGAATGGCTCTTACCCAATGGTAGTCCTCAAGGATGAGAAGTATTATATAGATGGTGATGGATCAACTGCTACAGTATCAGTGAACTGTATTAACCCATTTATCACTATAACTGAAGACCCTGACACCTGGAAGAGTAATGAGCAATAGAACAAAACCATGAAGACTTCATGGCCAGTGACTGACCCCTCATCTCTCTGTCACTAATACTAATGAACAGCAAACAGTAATCACACATGCTGGACAATGAGTGCAGTGCAATCCTACATATTCTTGACACCAAATGGGGAGTTACAGGGCTGATTTTTATTTTATTATCAGTTTTATAACACTGACCTTTTTTTATATATAGTCTTTGTTGTTTTGGTCTTCCTATGTTTTCTGTTCTGGTTTAAATAAAGATTCCGTTTCCTTTCCCTTCATTGCATCCCAAATAGATAGAATATAGAGAGACACCATTGTGCCGAAAAAATTATGCCTGACTCTGTCATGTCATTGAGAGTTTGTGAAGCGTTTGTGGCGTCAATAGGTCACATCAACTACACAAATTACAACCTTTGGAATATTAACTGCTCTGTCGAGCTGCCATGTTTAATTCAGTCTGCCTTTGTACTTCATGCAGTGTTCATGTGTATCAGTCTTTATGGTAAAATATATGTGTGCATATAGGAAACTTGGAAACTGTTTATTACATATATTACAACCCATATCCAGACTCCCATATTGGTGACACTGGACAAAAAGTTCTACGTCTTCTGCAACTTCCACCCCGGTCATATAGAATCAACAGATTACATGTCCGACACCATGGCTACATCACCGAACATTCTTTACGAAGATTTGGGGGCCCAGCTCTTACAACCAGGCCAACACAACCCTCTGACATCGGTTATTTTCCAGATAACAGACAATGATCTTCGACAAGGATAAACTCTACTTTAGAAACTCCACAATGACCAAGTGTTACGCAGTTACCTCAAACAATGGACTCAGGCTATATTTTGCCGGATTACGCACAACAACACATGAAACGTGAAGTGGATGATCTACTAAATAGTGTGACAATCGATCACTTGTACAAAGTTCAAAAGGACCAAAATTCGCACACATGCTTTGATCCTCTATGTGCCACAACATCGGTTACAGTAGTGCTGTGTGCAATGCCACCTTCTGTGCAAAACACAGATGCAGTCAACGATTACAGATCACAGATCACAGATCAGTAACAGATATTTTTATGCATCCAGTTCGCCAGAACAAACCACCGGACCGGCGACCCAGTTTCGCAACCATGTGGGTACGAGTGCACCCAACATAGCCTCTTCACCCAGCAATGTTGTACTACAACTGTGTGACCGCCAACAGGTTTCACCAGTGTTTTATGGTCGTACCATGAAAGGTGTGTGGCCAGTGTGGGTGGAAAATTCTCGTTGTTGTTACTTTAAGCTCTAGGCCCCCCCCCACCCTTCCCCCCTCACCCACAGGAGGCATTGATTCTGACCATACAACCGCTCTCTCCTTCTGCAGTACCATCTGCGTCTGGTGCGACGGCCTTCCATGTCATTTCCGAGTTGGACAATGTCAGTGATGTTCATGCAATTTCCAGTCCAGTTTACGGGCCCTCATTATGCACCGCTCGCCTGTTCACTTCCACGGTACCAGCCGTGCCTGCCACATAGTGTTTTCGGGTGTCTTCAGAGACATTACAACCAGCCGTTGTTCCAAATGTGTGTGCTAGTAACATTTACACTCCGGTGATGCCGGATCCCAGCTTGAACTCCCATGCAGCGGGACCGCAGGCCTTCCAATACACGCCGAAGCCACCTTCGTCTCCACTTCCAGGCCACCTACCCAAGCTACCTCCTCTATACAACGACAATCCAGTGTCATGGTTTGCACTGGTGGTGCAACTCTTTGAGCTGCATCAAGTAACTGATGACAACTCCAAGTTCCTATGTTTGGTCACACACCTTCACGACCACTTGGATCACAATTTGTGATCTTCTACTTTCCTCTCCACTGCCACCGAAGTACAAGTTCGCCAAGAAAACGATATTGGACAGAGTTGCCTGCCCGCCACAGGAATTGATAATCAAGATTCTGTATGAGGAGCACCTGGGGGACCGCACTCCATCACAACTTTGGCTTCACCTCAGGTTACTCGTGAGTGAACACATGATGCCAGATGTCACCCTATTGGCAGTATGGTCTGCCAAGTTACCTACCGACCTACAGATACACCTACTGCCGCACTCTTTCGAGTCTATCGGTTCTCACCTACACATCGCAGATCAGCTGTATGCGCTCCTGTTCCAGAAACACCCAGCCCATCCACCATCACTGTGTGACACTACACCTCTATTTACTGGCTGTCTGCAGGCAGGGGTATGGCCTGTTCTGCTTCCACGCCTTCTACTCTGCCAGGCAGTATGCATTTGCTCTCTCCTCTTTCCGAGGATTCAAGAATCGCCCACGCTCCATACATCCCGGTTTATGTCCCAGAACAGATTAACGAGGACAAGCCTCCCCACTATCACATTCACCACCACCACCACAGCTGCCTCATCCGTACTGTTGGTACCACAAGATTTTTGGGGCTGAGGCCAAGAAGTGCAGGTTACCTTGCCAACACCCAAACGCTGATCACAGGAACTAAGTGACGCCGAGTCCTGCGGGGAATTTCACAGTCGCCCCCTAACATTGCACTCTGTCCAGTCGTCCCCTTGGCCGAGCAGTGTCTATCATACCTCAATTGTTGGCTCCTACTGACTTTTCACCGACGAAGTCTCTCCTACAATCTGTCAACGCATCAACGTTACAAACTGTTGGTTCTGTGAAAGTGATGGTGCACCTATCCCCTTCTCTGCGTTTCCCGTGGACCTTCTACATTGCTGACATCGATGAACCAATTCTCTGTATGGAGGTTTTGTCCGATTACAAGCTCTCCCTGAACATAGCCCAGTGTTCAGTGTTACACCACCTGTATAACATTCAGATACCGTGCTCTGGCACCCATACTCCTCGTTCCATTTCCACCACAACATGGGATTTAGTTCGCAAGTGTTCTGCCCTCATGGGGAAGACTGTGACCTGTGTCACTAACCTACTCTCAGAATACGACTCAGTGGTGCATCTCTGCCAGGAGAACAACAACCTGAAACAACGCATTGCTCACACTTTCAACGACCTCGCTGTGGCCCGCACCTCACTGTTGAAACTGCAATCTGCAGTTCCTTCACTGGATAGAACTTCATCGCTAAGCTTCAGTTCAAACACTCATCAGGTTAGTTCAAAAACATGCATTGTGTGTGACGATTCGTGTTCAGTGACTTCCGCACCGCCCAAGCGCCCACTATGCGCAGTGCCTCGTGTTTCAAACAGTGTCTCCAATAACAGTCACTCACGCAGATTGACCATGCCCACTACGCAGGCAGCCACCGCACTTGTTGATGAACATTCCCCCTCTTCTGCATGCCAACCAAGCAACTCGGTGTCCATTGCTGTCCCTCATGCGACACCAGTGCCTCTCTTGCCTGCACCAGTTACCCAAGACAAAGTTAACAACAGACAGTTGCTGCGCGCCCCACTTCGCTCCGTGCTGCACGTGCAGCCGATCTCTACAAACAAGTCCACGCCTTGCTCGCGTAATAGACATGTGACTTTCATGCTGCCTTTTCCCACTCGCGCTAACGGCTACACCTCATCGCACCCCACTCATCCCAAAACTCCACGTTAGAACGTTACTCAGCCTCATGTGCGGTTCTCAGTCTCTTCTGTCACTGACAGCATGACACACAAGATAATTACCACTGCTGGCCCCCCTATTAGACACAAGGCTAGAGGCCTCACCCCATTAAGTTGTGCGTGGCCTGGCAGCAAATTAACAAACTTCTGGAGGCAGGCATTCTACAGCCATCAGACAGGAATTAGTCTTCACCAATTCACATCGTCACCAAACATGACCATTCTTTTTGAATGTATGGTGATTACAGATGTTTAAATGCTTGCACTGTCATGGACAATTACCCCATGCCAAATATAAACGATTTCACTCATATGTTATCAGGCGCCACAATCTTCAGTGTGATTGACTGCAAACGTGCTTATCACCAGATTCCCTTAGCGCTGGAAGACATTCCAAAGACTGTGATCAATACACCGCTCGGTTTCTTCCAGTACAACTTCATGCCATTTGGTTTAAAGTATGCGGCACAAACGTGGCAATGTTTCATTGACTCAATCTTACAACTATTCGTGTTCTGCTTCATATACCTGGTTGACATACCCATTTTCAGCAAATCGACTGAAGACCACGAAGATCATTTATCCCATGCCCTCCAGACTTTGGTATCCAATGGTGTCGAGGTCAAAAAAGAAATATTCCAATTGTGTCAGTCTTCTGTGACATTTCTGGGTTAAACTGTCTCAGCAGATGGAATACAGCCTCCCAAATCCCGCATGTGATCTATCACGTCATTGCCACCTCCAGCTATGTACAAAGAACTCAGACATTTCCTAGGTACTATAAATTACTACTGCCATCATCTACCTTCTGCTGCCACCGTGCAGGCCCCGCTGACAGACTTGCTCTCTGGCAAACAAACTTCGAGCATTAAACAAGTCCATTGCACTGAACCCATGCTAGAGGCTTTCGGGGTTCTTTCATCACTAAGGACGCCAGTGACATCGCGGTCAGGGCAGTATTACAAGAGAGCACAGTCGACACAGTTTCACCACTTCATTTCTTCTCCAAAAACTGTCTACAGCACAGAAGAAATATTCCAGTTTTGATAGAGAGCTTCTGGCAGTGTACGAGGCTGTCAAACATTTTTGCACTGACTTTGACCTTATCAGTCCCCTGTCTCTGTTGGAAGGCCACAGGCATATCCTGTCCACAATAGACCGAATGTCTCGTTGGGTGGAAGCTGTCCCCTTACCCACCATCACAGCAGAAACTGTGGCCAAAGGATTCGGTTCTTCTTTGATCACTAGGTTTGGCTGCCTGTCCACAATCACAACCGACCAGGATCGACAGTTTGAGTCTGCACTTTTTACAATTCTCTGTAATCTTTGTGGTATTAAAAAGATCCATATGACAGCCTATCACCTGCAAAGCAACGGGTTGGTAGAAAGATGGCAACGCACCCTTAAAACTGCACTCAGGAGCCATGACTGTCTCTGGTCCGACACACTTCCTTGGGTGTTGCTGGGCCTATGTTCTACATTTAAACCAGATTTACATAAGACTATTTCCGAATTCGTTTTCAACAAAAACCCGGTTTCACTTGGGGAACTAATTCTCCCCCAAGATCCCGGGGATTCTCCCTCCTTCCCAGACTTTATTGGAAGGATGCGTGCGGACTTTAGAAACACCTGGCTACACCCACCTGTCAGCCATTCCCCACCTGACACTTACATGCTAACCACACTCAGCTCTTGCTCACATGTCATGCTCAGGGGTGACTCTGTCAGACAACCCTTACAACTATCTTACCTCGGCCCCTTCGAAGTACTCTGGAGGGGTGAGATGATGTTCAACATTATGATAAAAGATCACCTGCAAATGGTTTCTCGACACAGGCTCAAGCCTGTCTTTGTAGACTCCGACACCCTTCTGCCTTCCCAGTTGGACTGCCCAAGCACATGTTCTTTTGACGAACCCGCTAATGAGTCTGTTCAACCTCGAGTTGGTTTTCTCCATCCAGCGATTCACCACCGCAGTTAGCAGCTTCCTCACGCATGTCATCATCATCCCCATTCACAGGTTTTGAAGACATTTCACATACTTGAAATGTGAACACCCTGTCCTTCATTTTGCACTGCAATGTACCACCTGACTGAGTCAACGACGTGTCAATTATGGTGTTAGATAATCGTGTGCTTGTACTGCTCACTGACAGCAGAGACCCGACCCTCACCGAGGAAATCAGTGTCAAGATTATCCCTTCCACAAGAGTGTGATCCGTCTTGTTTTTGAGCTTTCATTTCTTCAGACGGCTTAGTCTGCATTCGGGGAAGGCACACTCACATGCCGTCTCCTCTCCCATACCACTACTCGCAAGTTGGCCAACGCATCATTCGCCCTCGATGGTTTTCGGATTATGAGTTGGACCGGTGGCTGCCCTCTGTACCTTCGCATGCCGACCGGATGGAGATGGAGCTTCCGGTCATGCGCCTGCTACCTCACACCACTCATGCCGATGCTGACACCCACATGACCCACACCATCAGGTCTCATAGGCCGTACTGCG
This sequence comes from Schistocerca americana, assembly GCF_021461395.2. Classification (NCBI taxonomy): domain Eukaryota; kingdom Metazoa; phylum Arthropoda; class Insecta; order Orthoptera; family Acrididae; genus Schistocerca; species Schistocerca americana. The sequence continues at coordinate 533,962,117 of NC_060122.1, forward strand.
GGGACGGGGTGTGCTGTGTGGTGTTGATAGGTCACATCAACCACACAAATTACAAAATTATAATCTTTGGAATATTAACTGCTCTGATGAGCCGCCATGTTTAATTCAGTCTTCCTTTGTACTTCATGCAGTGTTCATGTGTATCAGTCTTTATGATAAAATATATGTGTATGTAGGAAACTTGAGAACTGTTTATTACATATATTACGATCCGTATCCATAATCTCATCTGTTCATATTGCAGTGCTGCTCTTTGGTCTCACTTAAAACAGTAATAAAATGTTCAGCTGTTTTGCTGTTATGTACACCATGCTCAATGAGTGATAGTTGGTGTTAAAGTTTTCAGTTGTCTGATGTGTATTTATCTAAAAAAGTATATTGTTTCTAAGTACATACTCTCCTTATTACACCCATGCATATGTATTTAATTTCCATGAATGAAATGGTAATGGATGGATAGAAGGCTCAACATCAGTAATTACTAGAATGTTTGAAAATTCTAATTCAGTTAAGTTGAGCACATGCTGCTCGCAGCTAAGTTGTAGAATGTTTTGGATATTTCTTGCCTGTGTGATTATTGATACACTGATACTCATTCTTATGTCTTCCTTATTATTGGGTCTGAAATAAATGGTGTCTGGTATAAAACCACTATTAATTGAGACTCAAAACGGAGTTATGTTTGAGGAGCCTCTTGAGTTATTTAGTACTATTCACTAATAGTAACTAATAGGAACACTGTTGTCCTGTCTGATTTCTAAGCTCTCCATACTGTAGAGTTAACACTGTCCAACTGAGACACCACATTAAGTGATTAACTGTATGTAATGCAATGACAGATTCAGTAATAAAGAGGTACCTGTTGAGTCATTATCTCTGAACTGTCCAATATTGTACAAACAAATTTGAAGTATACATCTTTAAAAAAGTCTGCAACAGAGCATAACTCATTCATTTTCTCAACTAAAAGTATTATTGTGAAACAATGGCAAAAATATCAGGGACATTGCCACTGATCCAGTCATCCATGGTGACTTTCATCACAGTATGAGAGCTTCAGTATCGTGCACGCCATCTTAAGCTTTTGTTGTATAAGCTCACAGTTATCACCCTATGGTACTGGTATTTGTTCATATTCATCAAGAGGAGCCTTTACTAGTTCTTGTTGTGATTATTCATTAACAGGATACCCACAGATACATCTCTATAGCATGCTAACCATGTGCTTGGTAAGACTGCTGTTTGAACTCACCAGTGGTACTCCACACTTGAAAATGTAATGTTTAAACACATTTCTTATTATTTCTACTATATGTGCACCAGTATTGTTATGTGTTAATGTGATGGGGATGGTACTACAGGGTGTTACAAAAAGGTACTGTTAGGACACCTACGTTCTGGAAATCTGTCTCAATACAAAACTACCAAGCCACGGCTATTGCCCCATGCTAATCCATACATCAAATGGGCATCTGCCAACTCCGCATATGTAAACATTGCACTGACTGCAAAACCACGTTCGTGATGAACACTAACCTGTTGATGCTACATACTGATGTACTTGATGCTAGTACTGTAGAGCAATGAGTCGCATGTCAACACAAGCACCAAAGTCAACATTACCTTCCTTCAATTGGGCCAACTGGTGGTGAATCGAGGAAGTACAGTACATACTGATGAAACTAAAATGAGCTCTAACGTGGAAATTAAGCATTTCCGGACACATGTCCACATAACATCATTTCTTTATTTGTGTGTGAGGAATGTTTCCTGAAAGTTTGGCTGCACCTTTTTGTAACACCCTGTATAAGTGGCAGCTACCACATTGAATACCTTGGTCTGCTTGCAGTACACCCTGGTGATGTGGCAACAATAAACAAGGGAAGATTTATATTGCCACTCACACTTACCACCCAAACCTTGTTTCATATGATGCCCTGTTGGGTAGTGTTTGGCATTTGCCACTCATCTCAGTGTCTTGACACATGAGCACACATCTGTGTGAAATGTAACAGCTCATTTATCATATGATTTCAAAATGAATTTGGATTGCATGATTAACTGTTATGTCATTAGGTAAGACCCATATAAGTAATTTCACATTTCAAGCTCAGTAACGTAATTTTCAATAACTTCATATCAAAGTACTCACTGATATTACTTCCATCCATTATCAGGAACATATGCTGTCAATTTGTTTCATTGCAATTGGAGCCTTTCATTTATGAAAAATTGAGTAACAAAAGAGGTACCAGATACACTGCAAATATAATGTTTGAAACCTGTAACAACTGTGTTTACCATACCATCATCTTGCTATGTTGGTGGCTAACATAACAATATGTAATTACATTTTATTTATTGCAATTCATAAAACAAAACGAAATAAACAATGTAAAAAAATATTAATTTGGGCTGCTGTATTATGTATTGAAATTCTGCTTACAATAAAAAGTAACGTGCTCAATTTTGGACCAGGAAATACGGTAGGAATATCTGGGATAATGCTGTTCAGTTAAAGTAGCAAAAGTGTAATCGGCATTGTTTATTCACATCATTTCACTTATTTTTCCATGAAAACGAGAGATCTGTAATTTTCTTTGTATCTTATTCCACATATTTCAATTGTAACCACTGGATGATAATTATTTTGAAGTTATCAGTAATTGTAATTAGCAAATTTATTTTATGCAATAATACCTCGGTTGTTAGTAAGAGTACATAATACTCACAAGAAATCATGTGGGAGGTCCAGTTTGATGTAAGATCTTGAGCAGCACCGTGTGGCATAAAAAATTGCACAACTGTACAGCTGAAACAGTAATTAACTTTTCAAGTCTTCTGAGAACCATGGTGTTCTGTGGCCCATTTTTACTTAAGAAAATTACAGGAAATGTCAACTGCAATGAAACGTAGAAATGAAGATAGGTTCTGGTGAACATTTATTATTTTGAACAAACTGCATTATACCCACCCAACTTTATAAGAACATTTATTTTGGGTACAATTGACAAAATTAATATTTTGTAAAGATATTTATTCTAAATCATTTTATTTTGACAACATTTATCCCCAAAAAGGTGGTTATACTGCACTTGTCAGAGTAAATCTTAAGTCATTTGTAAATATCATGGATCTCCAGTAGTAAATTGATTAGTTGATGTGGGTTTGGGTGATCAGAGAGTGGGCTATGTAATGTTGCCACTTGAAACAAGGCACACTGACAGGATGTCAGGTTCATAAGTTAATTCTGCAAACTGTTCTTTACTGTTTGATTGGACTTGTGGCTAAAATGGTCCTTCTGAGGTGATTTGAGGGACTTTAATGAGTTAATGTACTATCTTGTCCAAGCAGTATAATGATTTAAAACTTCCTCACTGTAGTGGTTCTACAAGGAATGAATGATGCCCAAGGAGACACTGAGATCTGAAGTAACATTCCAAAAGTTTATAGATCAAAAAGATTGTCCTTGTGATTTGTATGCTATTATGATGTCACGCTGTGTTGCTTGGTTAAATACATTCTCTACAAACAGCAGTTGTGATTGGGTTATTTCACTATAACATGACACAAGAGGAAGGCATTTGGGATGTAACACAGTATAGTTCAGGGTACTGTCCCATTTCAGAGAAAAATTCACATAATATCCTACTAAAATTTTGGTTATCAGAATTGAAACTCATACTATCAACCAACTTAAGCTTCAAATCCTCTGCTATTTTATCATAAAATACTTTTTGTAATTATTAGAATAACAAAAATTAGCAGGCACTACCAACTGTATCAATATTTCTCATAAAATACTCTGCAGTTGGATGTTTTGTGCTTTTGTGCTTCATGTGTCATCTCAAGAATTCTGAAAACAGTCCTTTGTAAACATTCTAATTTTGTTTCTCTATCTAACTATATCTCTTTACATAGCATTGCTTGTCAGAGTTCTCTAATATACCCTACAGATCAATATAGGTTTCTGAGCATAAGCCATAAATGAAATCAAAGTAGTAATTTTTAAATTGTCATGAGTATGTATAGTGTAACTATTTTGTCAGTTACACATATATTGTTAGCTCACTCTTTACCCTTAGTGAATAGTTTTCAGTATGTGGCACAGTTACACAAAGTTAGCATTTTGCATCAATTAAGAAATGAACCATATTTTATTTCCTTTTGCCATTACAGTAAGCATATACTTTACATGTCTGTCTATGATATTACATAAAATTACAATAAAATATTTTCTGAATGAGAGTATGCTTCATTTGTCACTTTCCAATATCTTGCTCCCACATTTTCGTTTGAACGTGTGCTTATAAGAGAATATGACATATTTTGTGGTTTGTTATTTGCAGTTAAAAATAAAAATAATTGGAATGCACATAAAATAAACAATGATTACTCATTCTGTCACTGTGCTGGTATATATTTTAAAAGAACTGTAAACTCCATAAAATATTCATGTTAACACCACTTGGTGTTATAATAATGAAATATGACAGTCAGTTACACCAGTGCTGTTTAATATGTTGTAGGTAGACAAATAGGGAATGTATTTAAATATATCTCTGGTCCCTCTAAGCTGTACTGACACATTTTGCTGAAAATCTGCCTATACAATTATGTCATTAGTACAGAATATCCCTACTTTATTACTTCAAGCACTAACAGTTGTAAATAGACTTTGTTTTCACCAGTCTGAAACCTACTTTAGTGAAGAAGAATGCACTATCTTAAGACAAGCTATTTTTCAGTTGATTGGTACTACATTATTAAAGAGGAAGAGATGGATTTGTTTATGTAATACATTTTTCTTACACACTATAAACATTTCTACCTACATATATACACATGATGTGTTTTTTCAGACCTTCAATAAAAACAGTACTCCATTTCTTGTAAACGGCACTGTAAAACTGCAACTGGATGTTAACAATACTGATCTCCCTATGCAGTTCTCTCTCACTAGTAATTTATTACATAGAGTCAGTACAGTATACTTGAAAGAAAAAGAAATTCAAAATGTAATATACAAAATACATAAACTGTGACACCCCCTCTGTTTACATATCAGTTTGTTTGTAATTTATGTACCAAGTATTAACAGACCTTGTTTATGTGCAAAAAAGGAAAAAAAAGAGGCTCTCAGGCAAAGAGAAATGCCTTACCTATTTCGATTTATAGGTATCTATAAAATGGTAAAGTAAATGAACACTGCTGTTTCATGGAGATAAAAAGCCACACCTGTATTAGTTCCTTTCAATTTTTCTCATTTTGTTTTACGAATTTTGATATTGTAGATTACTTTCTGTAAAATAATGATAAATAAAAGTGAATCAAAGAAATAAAATCTTTCTTTCAGTATAATAATACATGGCAGTTATATTATTTACATTGTGACTTCGTAGAAACCACCACTATAGTCATGGTTTCACTAATGTACTGTTAAACATAATATCTCACACTTACTTTGTACAATGTCAACATTTGTGCTAGTGTCAGTGCTGAACATCACACAATATACTAATCCAAATGCAAGTAGTTTAGTATCAATTGAAATGAATATATATAATTAATAATAATAATAATAACAATGTTAATATGAATAATAATGTTTGGTACTGAGTGTGTTTCACTGACAATAACAATAGGTATGCCAACTGTAATAATAAAATTTATATTAATATAATGATACAGCATGGAAACACACACACATCCACAAAAACACATGCACACAAAGAGAGTGGGAGGGAGGGAGGGACGGATGGAGGGTGGGAGGGAGAAAGAGAGAGAGAGAGAGAGAGAGAGAGAGAGAGAGAGAGAGAGAGTTAAAATACCACAGCAAAAGTCTGATGTAAAATGCCACATTGAAAGTCTGATGCAATTAAAGGAAGGTAGAAACTTTAGAACATAAACAAAAATACAGTAAAAAAACTGTGCCAAAAGAAGCTACAGTTCTGTACCAACCATCAACAGTAAAAATGCTTTCTTGAATCTGCCCACTCATTCAGATCATAGAATGCTTCTGAGAATTTGGAGTATTTAATTTATGATATAGAGGAACAGAAAAACAAGAAACAAAGTGCTTCTCAATTTTATGTAAACAATATTATAACTATTATGACAAAATATTGAAATCAGTGTTACTGGAGACATTTAAAAATAGGAAATATCCCATATACATCTTGATGTTTTGCAGAGAATTTGTTTGGATATAAGATCATACTTGTAGCAAAAGGTAAACTAGTGACATAAATTCATTTCAGAATAGCTTCTTGCATGGATTAAGGAGCTACTTCGTCTGATACATTTCCAAATTGTTTATGTCAATTTCATTTCACAAAAATAAAACTATTTTCTCCTCGCCCTTTTTTTTGGCATTTATGTGAACTGAGTTTTAGGTAATCTGAGTATGGATGTAAATTGTAAATTAAAAATATTTGTAATAATCGAGACTTTGTTGATATGAACAGTTACTTTAGCTTTACAATTCATTCACTTTTATTATAGTTATACACCAAAAATTCTGCAGTAAACAGTCTCAAAAATGACTAGAATTTTCCAAAATTTCAATATGAAATACTTAATCTGGAAGTGACAGACTGTTAATTACTTTTAACTTTCTGAGTATGTTTTGTGTAATGTGTTTGTTTCCATGAAAGAAACAGCTTTGTTCCATAAATCTAGTCACATTTTAATTGTGATTGTAGAGAACAGAACATTATAGAGGAAATGAAAGCAACAACTCAGATCATCAGTCATGATTAAGATACTAAATAACAGTGAAGAAACATGCAAAAAGGAAAGGGTTATTGTGAGCTGCTGAACTTCCATTCATATTACTTCTGGTGATTCAGTTCATTTTGTGCAAGCAGTGGGCTAATCTGAGCACATGGAAGGCAAGAAACATGAATAAGATAAGATCATGGAAAATTATGCACAATGTGGGACAAGAGAAGAATGGAAAATGGAAAACGGTGTTCTACTCCAGTTTCTCCACAAAATTTTCAACTTTCCACTATGTTTCCCATCGGTACTCTCACAGTTATAACATCAGGAGAGAGAATGAGACAGGTATGAATACACAGACAGATAGGTAGACAGACAGACAGACAGACAGATAGAGAGAGAGAGAGAGAGAGAGAGAGAGAGAGAGAGAGAGAGAGAGAGAGGAACAGGGACGGGAATATGAAAGGGGAAGGGACAGAAGGATGCCATTTGATGGCAGCTGGCTTAGCAATAATCCTTTATTGTAGCAAGACTTTTTACCATTCATAATCTCATGCAGGCATAGAAGATAATTCAGCTAAGCAATTGAATAGCTGGCCCAGTTAGGTAGTTGTTTAGAGGAAGAAACATTATTTATCTGATTAGAATGGCCCCTCATATTACTAGTTAAGGATGTTTAAGTTGGTTAACTGATAGTAATATGAAGGCCATTTGGTTATTTGATCAACATGAAACCAAGAACTCAGAGATTCAGCTGTTAGAAAGAGAGGAAAAACATCAACAGTGTCAACGTTAACCTGTTATAAAGAAAAGGAAAGGTTTCCATGATGCACTGCACTGACAAATTGTTCTTGATTTTGAGTGAAAAAAGTAGTTGCCAATTTTCATTTATTGTAAAAATTGTTTCTTTTTACATGTGGAAATATATGTACTATGAACTTCATTATAAAATGATATTTGGTATGAGACTTTAAAAAGGGGAAATAATATCTGGATTGTTTGGAAGGAACATAATTTATTTTTATTTGTACAGAAATAAAAAGAAATTTTCACTCTGATAATATTTACGTCAGATTGATAACATAGATCAGCTAATCAAACACATTCTGTTGAACAGTTACAGGAAAATTCTTTACAGAGGGAAGTGTCAAAGTCGTTATATAATTCCAGAAGGTGAGTCATCACACATTGACAGAAGAAATTTATACTTATAGTTATGAATGGAAGAGAAGCAATAATTTAGCATAAAAGTAGATAACATCAGGCTTCCTAGAGCTTGACATTTATTTGTACTTTTGACAGTTCAGCCACAATGACATCTGATTATGAAATTCAGAGAGATTTGTTTTCACAGAGAGTGTTACTGCATGAAGCATATTAAGAACTACTATTTAGGATTTCATCGCCCACATATGCTGTATACAGTGCTCTTTCATGCTATGTTATTGTACAGGGAATGACTGAACTGTTCATAAATTTATTCTTAGAACAGGTAACGAAAGAAGAAAACTGTTGTAGTGATATTTGTCTTAAACAGTAAGTTTGATTCTCATTTGAAGAGATACTGTTTGTTTTTATTTACAGAATGAAACATTTGTGCTCCAGATAACAATTCACTAACAAAAGAATAAAATTATAAAAATAGAATTTAACCTCCACTTTGATATTAACAACAATCTACCAGATACAATAATTCATTTTACAGGAAACAGTCTCTGAGGAAAAATAAATAAATAACAGCAGGTACAGTAATGCGTAATCTGTATGTATCACAAAATTAAACATTTAATACTTTCATACAGAGTTCAGTACTCTGCAATGATTTTGGAAAGTAAAAAGTATGTAAAAATGATACTCATTTTAATGCTCACCAATCTTGTCCAACAGCTTGATTGCTCTCAAAATAAGGTACTAATTACTGCTATTTATTTCTACAGCGTCTTTTTTAAATAAAAGAGGAGTATCAGAGGTAAAGAGTGCAAATAAGTATGAAATCCTACTCAGAGGCATTTATGGTAATGTGAAGAATATTAATTTTAGCCATAGCTGCATATCTAAGCTTCAGTTTTTCATTGAAATTACAGGTTTGAAGAAAATAGACTGAAATATTTTAAAATAATGAATTACAGAAAAATATCTGTCTATAGATGCATAATCTGTAACACATTTTGATGGACAAAACCTTTTGTGCACTGGCAGTCTGACATTTCTCAGACATAGTAGGGAAAAGCTGTCAAACAAATGGTAGGCATACCAGCTGGGATTATGTAACAGTGTGTACCCTGTTAATCAACCACTTACCAAGTGAGTGATTATATTTGTTGCATATTATTTCTTCAGACTTTGTGTATGCATATGGTGCTAGTGACATAATTTACTCACTGCATGTGGAAAACAGTAACGTGTAAAATATTCAGTCTGATAATAATTTAAAACTGTAACTTTTTGGAAACATACTTAGTCATCATATAAAGACTTGAAGAGAAAATGAGCTTTGCATAATAAATGAACTAACTGAAGTAATAGTTTATTTTGTATTCTGAAATAACTCTATTAGTACTGCTAATTGAGGAAACCATTAGAACATTCGTATTACAGCATATTTTGTCAACAGCTCAAAATTTTTTCCCTTGTACTAAGAATATTTCTCTTACTAACTTAATTAATAAACATGAAATGAAATTTTTCATTTAAGAGTGATCCCCAAATTTCCATTTTTTTTCTCCCTGTCTTTGATTTAATACATATGCTTTCATAGTGGCTTCAAAACATTTTCATAAATAGTTCAGAAGCCTAAAGGCCTGCTGTGTTCAAAATTCTTGACTATTTATCAAGGGGAGAAGTAACCTTTCATTTTTATGTAATGATACAATCATTGTCTTCATTCTCAGATCCAATCTTTCTAAATTAAATATTTGACTCTCGTATTTACCATTTTCCCCATAATTTTATTCAGGCAACTACTGATGTAATGTGCTAAATGATCTTTTCTCACCATATTACTCTGTTATACGTTCTACACTATTGGTGAATAAGTTTGATGCAGATCTGTAATTTGTAGGTAAGATATGAAAGTCTATTAATTTCCATATTGGTTTGCACTCTCTACCTCAAATTCATTTTGTCTACATGAAGGTAGGTGTACGAAAGAAGCTTTTTCTTCTTTGCTTTTGGAAACAGAATTGCAGCTGCTGTGTTGCATTCAGTTAAAATATGGAAACCTGCACAATATAGTAAGTAAAAGTTTTGCATATTGTTGAACACCAACATTACCCAAATAATATTGGTACCAACACAGCAGAGCTCAGAAGAAAATTGTGGATGAAGAATTTTTATAAGTATTTCCAGGAATCTGCTCTATTAGGGTGTGAGACATGGTAGGAACTTTGGGGCTTGATTGTATGTTATGAAACATAAAAATTAACAAGTCTTGTGACTTACTTGCCAAACCAAATAATTTTACAGAGGAAGGGAAGTTATTTCAAACATCTCAGAATGTTGTTGTGTTTGATGCCAGAGAACTATATATTAGTGGGTTTAGTGTAATTAGCCATCGTATCAAAGTAGCATACCATGTCTACAGCTATTATGTTATAAGGTCACAGCTTTTGGGCAGTCCTACAACTTGCTGCGCTCTTCATGGGCCTTCTTCACAATGGCTAGCTTGGAGTGTGGATCTGTGACAGGTAGCTCACTGTATGGTGGATCACGTGTGCCATGCAGCATCAGAGTCCATTCCTTTAGGAAACCTGTTTGTGGTATTGGTGAATTGAAGCCAACCTGAAACAAATAGTTTGGCTGTAGCTATTGTCAACATTTTAACACTGCATCGTGTTTTGTAGTTCCCTTCAATGTAAATTTCTTGAACTAATGATAATAATAATAATAATAACAATAACATTAATTTTATATGTGCTTAACAGCATTTGTAATGTTGAAAATTGACATTTAATTATATATTTACGTCAATAAAAATCATAATGCTAACATACTTGGATTTGATAGGAGATACAAAATGACACATTAAACACATAAGTTCTGAGCTTTGTAAGTAAATACATACATACTACAAATACTCTGGAATATGATATGTATCAAAAATAGAATGTTAGACAGTGGTTTTCAGAAATCTATAAGTGAGTGTAGGCTTATATATCTTTCAGTTAATAGGCCAAACAATTTTCTTTCTTCTTAAGAGTGATTTCTATATGGATTCCCTATAAAACTTGAGAAGTTATGTAAATGTCTTCAGTAATGGATTGTGTTTCTGCAGCACCTTCATAGCAAGTGGACACTGTGCATGCACAGTAGCTGAATGACATTCTCGCATCAAATATGGCCTGATTTCCACTGAAAATTGTGATTGTGTGCATCTGGAGAAGAGCTGAAGGTGACTTGTGCCATGCCATTATCTTATGTTGGTGCCAATGGCCATACCATGTTGTCTAATTGCTCTTTATTGCTCAGTATTACATGGTCATCATCTCTGTTCCATGTGTTGTAAAAATGAAGTTCTTTGCTTTAAGTTGTGGTTAGATTGTATTTAGCAACAATAATTGTCTAAAGAAGATACACCATTAGTACATTACACTTAATTAAATAGTCTCTGCAGCTCTAATGTTTGTTTATTTTAGCAGTTAGAGTAACTACTCTCTTGTGAAGCCATGTTCACATAGACTGTAGGTATTTAATAACCAAGGCCTAAAAGTAAATAGGCCTAACATAAAAAACAATTACTGGAGTTCAGTGAAGGAAACTCATGCCACAGATGTGTAGGAGATATTTCTGAAATTTTGTATATAGACAATGAATACTGTGGATTCTTTGGTCTGCACCTGCATGGCAATCTTTTGTGAGAAGATTATGTTAGCATTATGTTCAGAAAAATAAGCAGTGTATTGTATTTTCTGAGGCAGCTGTCCAAAATTATATGTAAGAAAACTCTAAAAATACTGTACTATGGGTTAGTTCCCCATTTATAAGTTATAGGATATAGCTGTGGGGGTATGTCGATGTTAGTCTATATTTGGGTAGCTTTGTTGAATGGTATAAGGAGTAATTTTGATTAGGAAGCAGATAATATTTTTACAGACATATGCTCTATTTATGAAAAGTTACTTATCAACCAATGTCCTAGAAAATTATGTTTATCAATTGTGTCAATTAATTAAATATTTATATCCATTTGAGGTGGGTGAAGTTTTAACAGGAACATCACCGCAACTATCTTAGCATAATTTGATGTGACTTCATTGGTCATACGATGAACTGTGATCCCAATTATCTTCTTTTTATTGTTTTGCAATGCAGTTTTATATCACTACATTAGTGGCTTCCTCTAGTTTTTTAAAGTACACATGCTGGTTGCACTGCACAAGACAGAGCCCATCAGCTATACAAAAAACTGTGATGAAAGAGTTTATGCTTTTTCTGAACAATTAAATCAATCTATGGGCCTGTATTTTAGACCTGTTATACTGAAACTCTAAACAGTTCATACATATTCAGTAACCATGATAAGATACAGTGCTTTATATTTATATACAGTTATTAAGTATGTTAACAGCAACTATTGTTAATATTAATACTAATTAAAGTAGAATATTCAAAATGTAATCAAATGAAAAACAAAATAAAAAGAATTTAATTAAAGTTCTAAGTGAATAACTTCCACCTTATATATCTGTCAGTGGCAGCGGGTTGGGCTGTTTTGGGGAAGGAGACCAGACAGCGTGGTCATCGGTCTCATCCGATTAGGGAAGGACGGAGAAGGAAGTCGGCCGTGCCCTTTGAAAGGAACCATCCCGGCATTTGCCTGGAGCGATTTAGGGAAATCACGGAAAACCTAAATCAGGGTGGCCGGACGCGGTGTCAATGGCAGCCTCAGAAGAGTGTGAAGTTTGTGCTGGCTATCTACATCAACAATTGTACCTAGACCTATTGTTGCACTATTCTATGCGTTTTTCTGAACCCATATTGGCACTGGCTCAGACCCAAGAGCTCCATGTGCTCCTGGAACATTCCTGGATCTTGGCTAAGATGTTAAATAGAAGAGCAGATCTGTAGTCTTTTGCTTAATTCCTGGTCTGACTCTACCACGTGGAAAATGAGGCAGTCACATAGAGTGCACAAATTTGGATGAGGCAAAGTTTTCAGCAGGCATTTAGAAGACTTTTATTAATTGGGTTTGATAGCATATATATTGTAAGCAGTTTAGTCTCATGGTCAAAATAATATAAATAATCTCCCTTGTGGCCACACTAGCACCAGTTAAGTATGGCCAAACTTCCTAGCCTTGAAGAACACTTGAAGTAGAATATAAAAGAAAATACAATGTGTGCATCAGAATTTACGTACAGGGTGGTCAGAAAGAGTCTGAGGAGCTTGTAAGTGTGTTGTGGGGCAGGTTGTGCTGAGAAATAATTGTCAAGAAAGAGATTTGATACAGTGTGCTTTCTTGAGTTAATTACCATTTAAGTGAGCCAATCAGGCCATTGCTCACACATACTAGAGTGGCCCACCAGATATAATTAGTGTCAGTTGTTTTCATAGGGTAGACAGTTTCACACAAGATTGCACAGCCTTTGGCTTGGGTTCCAACTTTACTACCATCTCACATACAATTTTTGTAGTGCTCTCTCGTTCAGTTTTAGAAAAGCAAACAAAGAACAAGTCTGGCAGCAAAATCTCTGGTAGGCTACTGGAATCTGTGCCCACAATGGCCTGATTGGCTAACTTTAATGCTAAATAACTCAGAAACAGTACAACATATCACAATGTTTTCTTAACAATTATTTCTCAGCACAGCCTACCCTGCAACACCCTTACAAGCTTTTCAGACTGTTTCTGACCACCCTGTATAGAGATGAAGAGATGGCTTTTCTTAAAGTGTCAGTCTCAATTTAAACCTTAATCATTTTCACTTCTTGTAATTATACATAATTTCCTGTATGATTAATTGGCATTAGTTATTGCCAGTAATGGTGGATGAGTTGTTATTGTTTTGATTACTTGAGCCCAACTTCAGGAGGTTCAAACACAGTTGAGGTCAGTCGTGTTTCTTTCTATTTCTCAGTCCAAAAATTTATTTCTAACCATTTGATACAATAGACAGCCTCTACAGCAACTTTGGATTATCTTTAATTAAACCCTGACAAATTTTAAAAATTAGATTTCATGCCCAAATTGAAAATATAATTGCTAACTGTAGTAACATACTTGCATATGATAGATAAGAGCCAGTTAACATTTGTACTACTGGTCCTTGATATCCTGTAATTTTAAGACTTCATTAATTTATTAATGCTCCACTCTTCTTTTTTATAACCACATCCCACAGGTATGCCTAGACCAAATTCTGACATCCTATAACTGTTGTATTGATTGTTTATATTTACTGTAAAGGTGTAAATTGTATTATACATCTAAAAAAATATATTTGACCTTAAACAGTGAAATGTTGAGATTGGAATAACAACAATTTGAAAACAATTATGAAAACAATTGTGGGATGGATAGTTCACTACTCACTATAAAAATGACACACTGAGGTGCAGACAGGCACAACAAAAGTACTGTTATACACTGAGCTTTCAGTGAAAGCCTTCTTCAGAAAAGAAAGGGAAACATGTACCCATTCACACAAGCAGGCACACTTCATGCACATATGCCTGCTATCTCTGGCAACTTTAGCCAGACTGCAATCTATCCTTTTCTTAATTGTTGTTGTGTTAGACTTTAGACATTTTTGTGGTGAAGTGCCAAATACAGTCATTACCTAGGACCCCAATATATTTACAGCCACCAATTTTTGATTCCACGCATGTGTTTAAGGAACTGTGAGTGGCTGCAATTAGGAGTTTGATATGTGTCATTTGTGGACAATAAAAATTATGAATGAAACCTGAAAGTTGACATACATTATTTATTACACTGGAGCTGGCATGGACAGTTTATGTGTAATAGGGAGGCTGTAAAAGCACAGTCATAAATAGAACAAAAAGAATATTTTGTAATGCTGATACAATGGTGAACAGTGCAATGGAAATACATCTATTTACACATATTTCCATATTCGTAAGATGTTTTCACCTGTTGGAAATGAAACACATGTAATGAAATGCAACTGGCACAATTACATGCTTTAAGTTCATGCTCTCATTGCTAAAACTATGAGACACAGTTTTGCTTGTGTATGTTGTGCAGTGTCATCCAACAGTTGCACTTCCTCAGGGAATATGATCTGTACCATAGATTATATCTACTTCTCTGATTTTTGTTCCTAACCAGTGTCTCTAATTACTATTTCAGCTATAACTAATAAGTAAAACTGTATCACAGGACATTGCTATCCAGAGCATGCAGTCATGGATTGTGAATAATGCAGTCACGAGCATTAACAACTTGTATAGCTGGCTCACTCTTAAAAATACTGAGTCCTACAGCTTTTGAGACCACATTAATAATTAATGATCTATGTTTTATGTTCTATTCTCCTTCTTACATTGGTGGTGAAAAGTTTTGTTGTGCAACATACAATCACAATTTGAATTCTGAAATTGTAATAAAACCGTTTCTACTGTATTCCACTGTTGTCTCCAGTAATCATTTATTGACAGATGATCTCTATCTCCATGTCACAAGCGATTTTGGAAATTTTGTTCTCTTTTTGTTGATGCTCCATGCATGAGCAAATGCAAATAGACAATCTGCTCCATGGTACTTTGGATAATATGGTAAACTTTACTACAGATGAAGCTGCAAAAGTTCGTCTTTTTCCATCTTAGAAATCCACTACAATTCAATATTTTGCACAGTTCCCTGAAAACATGGAGTGCATGCAAATTCTAAGCATCACAGAAAGCTTCCTTATTGTATTACCCCAGGAAATAAATTCACTTAGTGTTTTGTTGGCTTCTAAAAATGGTGTATTACACATCATCATATCATGTGTGCCTCATGTATAATGCAAATATCCAGTTCACCAATATTAAGAAATATGAATAAAATCTTCCTGGTTTTCAGGCCAGATAATTTTGAATAAAATACTCGACCTTTTGATTGCTATCTTTGCCATCATCATTAGGACTAAAAGCCAAAGACTTCCAGAGCTGGTACAATTCTCTGCTTATACAGGTGTGATTGCAGATTCTGGCACCACTCAGAGAGGGCTGAAATGAAACATGGGTGGAAAGCGAGTTGTACAGCTTTTAACAGCCACAGTCCACTGTGGGACTGTTGTAGTCAGTTGGTGTAAGGGGCCAGCACCAAACATCTGTGTTTGCTTTCTTTCAATAACCAATGCCCTGCTAAGTGTGTACCCATTGTCTCTGTTAAAATCGTTGCTATTTATTCTATTTTTGGCTGCCTCCCTTATGATGGAATGCCAATAAGTTGACATATGTGCCAAGACGCTCACCTTTTTAAACTGTACTTTGTGTCCATTTTCCAGGCAATGCTCAGAAGTGGCTTATTTTCAAGTACCCTTTGTTCAATATGTTGCTTGTGTTCAGGATAGTGTTCCACAACTGCACAAATTGTTGACCTGTACAGGGTGGTCCATTGATAGTGACTGGCTAAATATCTCATGAAATAAGCATCAAATGAAAAAACTACAAAGATTGAAACTCGTCTAGCTTGAAGGGGGAAACCAGATGGCGCTATGGTTGGCCCGCGAGATGCCGCTGCCATAGGTCAAACAGATATCAACTGCATTTTTTTAAAAATAGGAACCCCTATTTTTTATTACATATTTGTGTAGTACATAAAGAAATAGGAATGTTTTAGTTGGACCACTTTTTTCGCTTTGTGATAGATGGCACTGTAATAGTCACAAACGTATAAGTACGTGGTATCACATAACATTCCGCCAGTGCGGACGGTATTTGCTTCGTGATACATTACCCGTGTTAATGTGGACCATTTACCAATTGTGGAAAACGTCGATATCATGTTGATGTATGGCTATTGTGATCAAAATGCCCAACGGGTATGTGCTACGTATGCTGCTCGGTATCCTGGATGACATCATCCAAGTGTTAAGACCGTTCGCTGGATAGTTATGTTATTTAAGGAAACAGGAAGTGTTCAGCCACATGTGAAACGTCAGCCACAACGTGCAACAAATGATGATGCCCAAGTAGGTGTTTTAGCTGCTGTTGCAGCTAATGCGCACATCAGTAGCAGAAAAATTGCACGAGAATCGGGAATCTCAAAAATGTCAGTGTTGAGAATGCTACATCAACATCGATTGCCCTCGTACCATATTTCTATGCACCAGGAATTGCATGGGATGATTTTGACTGTCTTGTACAGTTCTGCCACTGGGCACAAGAGAAATTGTGGGCTGATGAAAGATTTTTTGCATGCATTCTATTCAGTGATGAAGCATCATTCACCAACAGTGGTAACATAAACTGGCATAATATGCACTATTGGGCAACAGTAAATCCATGATGGCTGTGACAAGTGGAACATCAGCGACCTGGGCGGGTTAATGTATGGTGCGGCATTATAGAAGGAAGGATAATTGGCCCCCATTTTATTGATGGCAATCTAAATGGTGCAATGTATGCTGATTTCCTACGTAATGTTCTACTGATGTTGCTACAAGATGTTTCACTGCATGACAGAATGGCAATGTACTTCCAACATGATGAATGTCCGGCACATAGCTCGCGTGTTGTTGAAGCGGTATAGAATAGCATATTTCATGACAGGTGGATTGGTCATCGAAGCACCATACCACGGCCCGCACGTTCACCAGATCAGACGTCTCCAGATTTATTTCTGTGGGGAAAGTTGAAGGCTATTTGCTACCGTGATCCACCGACAATGCCTGACAACATGTGTCAGCGCATTGTCAATGCATGTGCGAACATTATGGAAGGCGAACTACTCGCTGCTGAGAGGAATGTCGTTACACGTATTGCCAAATGCATTGAGGTTGACAGACATAATTTTGAGCATTTATTGTATTAATGTGGTGTTTACAGGTAATCACGCTGTAACAGCAAGCCTTCTCAGAAATGATAAGTTCACAAAGGTACATGTATCACATTGGAACAACCAAAATAAAATGTTCAAACATACCTATGTTCTGTGTTTTAGTTTAAGAAACCTACCTGTTACCAACTGTTCATCTAAAATTGTGAGCCATATGTTTGTGACTATTACAGCGCCATCTATCACAAAGCGTAAAAAGTGGTCCAACTAAAACATTCATATTTCTTTATGTACTACACGAATATGTAATAAAAAATGTGGGTTCCTATTTAAAAAATGCAGTTGATATCCGTTTGACCTATGGCAGCGCCATCTAGCGGGCCAACCATAGCGCCATCTGGTTTTCCTCTTCAAGCTAGATGAGTTTCATTCTTTGTAGTTTTCTCGTTTGATGCTTATTTTGTGAGATATTTGGCCCAGTCATGTTCAATGGACCACCCCGTATAGGTGCTGCTGCATTTGCAAGGGACACCATACACACTCGGCACATGAAGAGCCATGTTGTCTATAACAGAGTGCAGCATATCTTGTATTTTGGGGGTGGGCCAGAACACTGGTCTCAGTCCGTGTCTGTGCAGCACACACTGTAGCTTGCTGTTTGTTGCCCCACATTATGGTGGAAAAGCAGCTGGCTTGGCCTCTTCTGGAGAATCACAGGGCATTCTTCATCAGTGGCATCTGAAGGCATTTACAATGTCTCCCTTGTTGTAACACTTCTCTTAAATTCTGGAATTCAGACTGTAGGTGTCATCGTAAGAAATAATTTTTGCTCTATGTACTAATATGTTCACGGTCATTTTTTGTGTGCAGAGAGATGAAAACTATTGTCATTCAAGTATCAATCAGGGTACGCTGGTTTCCTTCTTCCACGCACACATTGTTTGGCCCTCTCTGGTTCGACCAAATGCTGAAATCATGTCTATGTAAGTGGTAAAAAGTGCCATACCCAGAAGTCAGTGGCTTTTACTCTCTATGACAGTGGCAATTATAGCCACAAAAAGTTCAAAATTTTTATTTAGAATGACACAACTTGAAAACAGAAGATTTTATTCAAGCATGCCACTGTGGAAGAGTCTGAGGACACACTAAGAAATACAATTAATAGAGTCCATCATCTAGTTTATATCTTAACATATAACTAAGGAAATACTGTCTGTCATATTTTACCTAAGCTTGGGCACAAGGGTTAAAAACCCAGGATCATTTTAATATTAAGAAACATTTCTTATACAACAGTCATCTAACAGCTACTGCAGTCCTTTTTAAATGGCTGTTTCTGAGTGTCCCAACAGGTTTTTTTGAACTAACGCTTCACAGTAAATGCTGTAGGTTAAAATGAAGTGCTAAGTACTGTTAATCATTTGTATATAGCTCCACAGCCTTGATGTACTTCATAAAAGAAACATTATCCATTGTAAACTGCAAATTTATCTTTTATTTGTTGTGCTTAGCCAGTTTCGACTAAGGTGTCACTATTAAGCACCTATAAAAAGATATCAACTACAGAAGAGTGAAATACTTAACTTGTATAACAGTTTAAGGATCCTAAAAACATAATAAAAGATAAATTCATGATTTTTGCATGAGGTATCAGCCACTGTTTACATATGTAATAATACCATGCATGGGACATGTAATGCAAATTAATTTGTCAGTGTAGTCCCTTTAATCTACAACCAATTAATTTGTCAGCCCACATGCAGAGCCAACTTCATTGTTAGCACACCCTGTGTTAAATACAATCGAAAATACAGTAAAATATGGGGAAGTTTGACATATAGTATAACTTGATGCCAATGTCATCATCTATTTGCTACAGAAGGGCATGTTATATACATCATGTGGAAACTTCAAATAATACATTAGTTACATCAATTAATTAGCAACACATCATGGCATGGAGGCAATGAGGCCTTGGTAGGTTACTGGAGGGAGTTGTCACCATGTCTGCACACACAAGTCGCCTAATTCCAAAAACATGCCAGGGAGTTCTGATGCTACGTTCAGTCACATCCCAGTTGTGTTTGATTGGGTTCAGATTTGGCAAGTTGGGCGGCCAGTACTTTAATTGGAATTCACCACTGTGTTCCTCAAACCACTCCATCACACTCTTGGGCTTGTAACATGGTGAATTATCTTCTTGAAAATTGCCACTGCTATTGGAAAGTATATTCAATATGAAGGGGTATACATGGTCTGCAACCAGTGTACGATACTTCTTGAGCATCATGGTGCCTTTCAGAAGCTCCACTGGATCCATGGATGCTGACGTGAATCTTCCCCAGAGTACAGTGGAGCTGCCAACAGCTTTCTTCTGTCCCACAGTACAGGTTTCAGGGATCTATTCCTTTGGAAGATGACAGATTTGCTCCCTCCCATCAGCCTGATGAAAAGCTATCAGCAGGCACAGGACCACAAAATGTTCTGCCACTGTGCCAACATCCAGTGCCGATGGTCACTTGCCCATTTCAGTTGTAGTTGCTGATGTTGTGGCGTTAACATTGGCACATGCATGAGTTGTTGGCTGCAGAGGCCCATTGTTAGGAGTCTTCAGTGCATTGTGTGTTCAGAGACACTTCTACTCAACCCAGCATTAAAGATTGATGTTACTTGTGCCATAGTTTGTCACCTGTCCTGTTTTACCAGTCTGCCAAGCCTACAATTTTTGACATCTGTAATGGCCCCATGACATATGGATGTGGTTTCACTTTGGTTTTGCCAATGTTGAAGTCACTTGCCACATCCCTCCTCAAACACTCAACAAGTCGATCAGTTTCCAAAATGCTCTTTCCAAGCCTCTGGGCCATCACAATCTATCCTCAGTCAGTCTTGGATAGATCACCCACCTTCCAAATTCTACACACAGACAGCACACTCACTGATACTACATGTGCCTAGCGTGTGCCTGACTAGCAGTCTTTCCTTGCCAGGTGACACTGCTGTTGTTTGAATGGGATTATATCATTAGTAGGTAGGGGTCATAATGTTCTGGCTGATCAGTGTAATGTGGTTCCCTAGTGAATGCATGTTAACTTGAGTCACAAATTATACAATACATGGATCTTCCAGATATTTTACCGTCTTTCTGATCAGGCTCAATACAGCGCATGGTTAACACCGAAGTGTGGCTTTGCATGTGGACTGACAAATTGATTTGCGTGTCACATCTCATGCAACATGGTGCATATACTACAAGGGTAATCCCAAAAGTAAGGTCTCCTATTTTTTTATAAGTACAGAACTCTGTTTGTGTGGCAGTTGGTCACACTGTTATGGAGAGTGCCTCATGCACTGTGTGTAAACATGCTCACACCACGCTGGTTGGACCGAAAATCACGACGAACAAAGGAGCGGGAGACTGTCACCTTCTGAGGAGACGGTGTTGAAGGTTGAGCGAAGCATGCATGAAGATCAAGGGATATCCTGGATGATCTCTGCACGTTGGTTCCCGAGTTTTCCCGAAGCACTGCTCACAGAATTTTAACGGAAACATTGAACTACCGGAAGGTGTGCGCAAGATGGATGCCACGCATACTGACTGAGGACCACATGCGGCACGAGTTGATGCTTCCTGCACATTTCTTCAGCGCCTTGCCACCAAACAGGACAACTTTCTGGACTCAATTGTCATGGGTGACAAAACCTGGGCATACCACTTTACACCCGAGACCACGCAACAATCACGCCAGTGGCGGCATCCTTCTTGGCCAAAGCCATGGAAATTCAAACAAACACAGTCTGCCAGTAAAGTCATGACAACCGTTTTTTGGGATCAGAAAGGGGTATTTTTGATCAACTTTATGCCCACTGGGACCACAATTAACACTGACAGGTACTGTGAGACTCTGAAAGAACTCAAACAGGCAGTTCAGAACCAGAGGCATTGTAGAAATAAACAGATCCATGTACTTTTAAAAACAGGAGACCTTACTTTTGGGATTACCCTCATATATATGTAACTGACAGATGGAACCTTATGCTGAAGTTACGACTTTGTCATTTATTATGTTTTGAAGATCTTTAGAATGTTTTAAAAGCTCTGTATTTCATTCTACTGTAGTTGGTATGTTTTTATATGTGGCTGATAGTGACACCTTAATCAAAATTGGGTAATAGCAAAACAAATAAAATATATATTTACAGCCTACTGTGGACAGTGTTTTCTTTTATGCTAAGTACTGTGTTTGCTCATCTTTTACCACTACAGTGTACTAGCTACTGGCTATATAAGACATCGTATCCTTAGCAAACTTCAGGTACAGAACTGCATTGTTTGACAGATTAAAGAATCACCCATAATTCATAAGGTACACTGTATTACGTAACTTAAATAGAAATGAAGATTCTGATCAAAGAATAAACAGAACACACACAATGATACCATTTGCCTGTTACTGTCTAATATGCCTATAAACCCATATCAAACACACACACACACACACACACACACACACACACACACACACACACACGACTGCAGTCTAAGGCAACTGAGGCCACACTGTGAGCAGCAGAACTAGTGGCCGATGGGAGTGGTGACTAGGTGGAGGTAAGGAGGGGGCTGGTATGGGGAGGGGGAGGGATAGTAGGGTAGGATTGGTGGACAGTGAAGTGCTGCAGTTTAGATGGAGGGCAGGTAAGAGGTGGGGAGGGGATGGGGTAATGGAAAAAAAGTAAAACGTCTGGGTGTGATGGTGGAATGAGGGCTGTGTAGTGCTGGAATGGGAGCAGGAATGGGCTGGATGGGTGATGATAACGACTGACGAAGGTTGAGGCCAGGAGGCTTATGTGAACATAGGATATATTGCAGGGAAAGTTCCCACCTGTGCAATTCAGAAAAGCTGGTGTTAGTGGGAAGGATCCATATGGCACAGGCTATGAAGCAGTCATTGAAATGAATGATGTCATGTTTGGCAGCGTGTTCAACAGCGTGGTCAACTTGTTTTTGGCCATGATTTGTCAGTGTCTATTCATGTTCACAGACAGCTTGTTGGCTTTCATGCCTACAAAGAATGCAGCATAGGGGTTGCAGCATAGCTTGTAGATCACATGACTGGTTTCACTGGTAGCCATGCCTTTGATGGGATAGGTGAGGTTTGTGACTGGACTGGAGTAGGTGGTGTTGGGAGGATGTATGGCACAGGTCTTGCATCTAGGTATATTACAGGGGTATGGGCCATGAGGTAAGGGGTTGGGAGCAGGGGCTGTCTAGGGATGGTTGAGTATATTGAGTAGGTTTGGTGGACATTGGAATACCACTGTGGAGGGTGTGGGAAGGATAGTGGGCAGGGCACTTCTCATTTCAGGGCATGGCGAGAGATAGTCGAAACCCTGATGGAGAATGTACTTCAGTTGCTCCAGTCCTGGGTGGTACTGAGCTACGAGGGGAATGCTCCTCTGTGGCCGGACAGTGGGACTTTGGGAAGAGGTGAGAGACTGGAAAGATAAGGAATGGGAGATTCATTTTTGTACATGGTTGGGCAGACAATTACAGGCTGCGAAGACTTCAGTGGGACCCTCGGTATATTTTGAGAGGGATTGCTCATCACTGCAGATATGCTAACCACAGGCAGCTAGGCTGTATGGAAGGGGCTTCTTGGTATGGAATGGGTGACAGCTATCAAAGTGAAGGTATTGCTTGTGGTTAATAGGTTTGATATAGACAACAGTAATAATGTAGCCATTTTTGAGGTAGAGGTCAACTTCTAGGAAAATGGCTTGTTGGGTTGAGTAGGACCAAGTGAAGCAAATGGGGGAGAAGTTGTTGAGGCTCTGGAGGAATAAGGACAGTGTGTCCTCACCCTCGATCCAGATTGCAAAGATGTCATTAATGAATCTGAACCAGGTGAGGTTTTTAGAATTCTGGGTGTTTAGGAAGGATTCCTCTAGCTTGCCCATACATAGGCTGGCACAGGATGGTGCTATGTGGGTGCGCATAGCCATACTCTGGATCTGTTTGTAGGTAATGCCTTCAAAGGAGAAGTTGTGGGTGAGGATATAGCTGGTCATGGCAACTAGGAAGGAGATTGTTGGTTTGGAGTCTGTTGGCCATTGGGAAAGGTAGTGTTCAATAGCGGTAAGGCCATGGGCATTAGGGATGTTGTTGTAAAGGGAGGTGACATCAATAGTGATGAGCAGGGCACTGTGTGGTAAAGGGACAGGAACTGTGGAGAGCCGATGGAGGAAATGGTTGATATCTTTTATATAGGAGGGTAAGTTTCAGGTAATAGATTGAAGGTGTTGGTCTACAAGAGCAGAGATTCTCTCAGTGGAGGCACGGTAAGCGGTCACAGTGGGGCATCCTGGGTGGTTGGGTTTATGGGCTTTAGGAGGCATGTAGAAGGCAGGAGTGCGAGGAATGGTGGGGGTGAGCAGAGAGATGGGCTCTGGGGAGAGGTTCTGGGCTGGACCTAAGAATTTGAGGAGTGACTGTAGATCCTGCTGGATTTCTGGATTGGGGTCACTGTGGCAAGGTTTGTAAGTGGAAGTATCTGAGAGCCGGTGGACTCTTTCTGCCATGTAATCCTTGGAGTTCAAAACAACAGTGATGGAGCCTTTGTCCATAGACAGAATTATAAGGTCAGGATTAGTTTTTAGATAGTGGACTGCAGTTCTTTTTGTGGATATTTGATTAGTTTGCATGTTGAGGGACTTGGGGAATGATAGTGATGAAAGGTTTGAGGTTAAGGAGTTCTGGAAAGTCAAAAGGGGGTGATTTTGGGGGCAGTGAAGGTGGATCACAGTTGGATGGAGGAGTGACCTGAGTTGGGCAGATTTCAACATTGGTCTTTGGTTGGGCCTGATTGGTAAGGTTAGTGGCGAAAAAGTGTTTCCACTGTAGCGACTGGTAGAAGGAGAGAAGGTCTTTTAACAACTCCTGTGTGATGGAATTTGGGAGTAGGGCAAAAGGTGAGGGCTTTGGAAAGGACTGATATTTCTATGGGGCTAAGGCATATGGAGGAAAGGTTCATGACTGTGTCTGTTTAGGTTATGGATTCTGTTTAGTTCGACAACGTTTTTTGACAAGCAAGTTATCATCAGGTGCCACCTCCCCTTCTCCACACCCCCTCCCAACTTTCCCTTGTACACTTTTAACTATGACAGTTTTAGCTGTTAAGTGTGATAAGCACTGTATATAAGTCTTGCATTTGGGTGCCCCTCTCAGCTTGGTGTCCTGCATAGAAATTTTACTACTGTGGCAGAAACGGTGCCCCTTTCAGCTTGGCACCCTGAATGGTGGCTTATGTCACTTGGGCCTTAGACTGGCCCTGATTATCACTACTAGCTGCATACGAGCCACTGAAAAAGAGGCACTACACTATAGTGAGCAGTAAATAGCAATTCAAGCTTCCACCAAGAAATTGGTTTAAACTCTACACTCAGTCATAGATGTGATCCTATGATGTGTTGTTGTCTTCATCCAAAATGAGAATCAACTCATACTACAAGTTTTTGGGGAATCAAAACCACATCACAACAGAACATTTTTCACACATACTGAGCAGTTATAAGGATATAAGTCATGATAAAAAAGGTGTCAAGTACTTCTGTCTTTATAAGACTTGATTCATACACTGTGGTCTCCAGAAACTAAATTTTACAAAGATATCTTTCCATGTCATGGTGGTGGAGTGCTTTTTCATTCATTCTTGTCATTTGCAATTGTTTCTTTAAACACAACTAGGGAAATGCAGCAAAATGAACGGATCAGCAGTGGTAACACTTAAAACACCCATAATACCCATATGATTTTGTCTAGAAGAGCATTCCATTATATAATTTTTGTACAGATAATAAATAATTTGATGCTGTAACAACAGCAAAATAAAAATTCATTCAAAAATAAACTTACAGAATAGTAGTTGTTTGGAAGAGAACACAACAGCATATTTTCAATTGGAAATTGGCATGGTTCATTGACCTAACAGGAAGCCCACATATTCAGTTTCTGAACTCTTTCAGTTGTTGGAAACTGCAGAAATACTCATATCAATTGCAGTTCCATCACGGACAGATGATAATCTGAATTCAATAGTGCTCTAGTTCTTTGCCATTGGTGACTGCTTAAGTATGTCTAAGCAGACAATTTTCACTGCACATGTAGTTTAATTATAATGCATTGAATCATAAGCACATGTATCTTTAAAACTGTTTTCATGGCAAAGTCTAGTTGGATGTTGATTAGAAAAAGTGTATGTATGTCACTTGGGTTGTCATACTACAGTATCTCTGGCTCAGAATTATTTCTTATCCAAATGCAGGAACATCATCATTTACATAACAATAACTGGCTGTATATCATGCTGTCTGGAAAAATTCAATTTGTGAAATGGGACCTGATGTGCACACACTCACACACACACACACACACACACACACACACACACACACACACACACACAGATTTACAATTACGTACCTCTAATGTCCATGTGCCCTGCGGATACTCTCCCCATGTGTGAGTTGTCATGAATGGCCATTTGGTGAACCCATCACGATGATCATCATCATTAACACGCCTGCTCAAGATCATCGATCTGCACAGAATAAATAATCACATTTGTTAAAATAACACCACTAAACTTCATTTGATATATTTACAAGTGCCTCACAGATGCCAGCACATATAAAATCAATTCAGAATAACAATTTATTTTTGACTGTCTGCCCTATCATTGACACATTGTAAACAAAGAATTTGGGAGAATGGCACAGGTCCATTACCTATGGCATCATCAAAGGTTGATTATAAAAAGGGAAACTTTAGTATTTTTATAGTATCTAAGCCATGACAAAAGAAATTTCTGAAAACATGAAGGATAACCTCAAGACCAGATATTAACAATTCTCCTCCAACTGAACTCTACAATGAACTGAACAGTATGCTAGCAACAATGCTGCTCTCTTATTGTCCTTGTTTTAAAGTACAGGCAGTTCTTTACATATAACAATGTCTACCAAAAATACTAGTGTCAATCGATGTCTCTCGGCATCCCCATTCCTTTTACTGCTCTAGATCTAAGCCAACCTGGTCCACGTGTAAATATGGCCCTGCCTATAAAACTATTGAAGGCCATGATAAAATATTTCAGCACCACCACTCTGCACAGTGCATGGTTGACAGTTAATCATCAGTAGGTGGAACAGTCACACTTGCGAGAGGGTTCCTTTGAATTGTGAATGAGATACAGTTTATGTCAGCACTGTTGTCCACTTGTACTGCCCATGAATTCATATCTCCTATTACAGAGAATTTTGTGTGGTTTGATTTTGACTGATTCTTACAGTTTCAGAACAGTCAATTACCCAGAGTGTTGGCATGTTATAAATAAAAGGGTTCTTCAGGAACAATATATTAGTCTGATCTCTCCACAGATACGCCTTGTGATACAATAGTCTGTATCACTGAGGATTGGGGCATGCAAGCAACCTCACTACAGCAATGCCACTGGATCATGGTTTTATAATAATATTAATTCAACCAAGTTCAGTGATTGTGAAGACTTCAGGTACTACCTCAAGTTTCTGTTTTACCTTGTTAAATGAGCTGTAGAGTAACTTGGTCCACACCTCTGCAGCTGCCATGGTTGAGGAGGGAGGTAATATTGTTTTGATGGGGGTTGTTTTCTAAATGGCCACTGTGAGGTAAAGGAGATGCAGTTCAATAGCCAAAATCTATACACAAATAATTACCTCACACAATTAGTAAGTTACAGCTAGTGAGTCTACAAACAATTATCTTAACAGCTTAAGTCAGTATGACCAATAATTCAACAAATATACACTCCTGGAAATGGAAAAAAGAACACATTGACACCGATGTGTCAGACCCACCATACTTGCTCCGGACACTGCGAGAGGGCTGTACAAGCAATGATCACACGCACGGCACAGCGGACACACCAGGAACCACGGTGTTGGCCGTCGAATGGCGCTAGCTGTGCAGCATTTGTGCACCGCCGCCGTCAGTGTCAGCCAGTTTGCCGTGGCATACGGAGCTCCATCGCAGTCTTTAACACTGGTAGCATGCCGCGACAGCGTGGACGTGAACCGTATGTGCAGTTGACGGACTTTGAGCGAGGGCGTACAGTGGGCATGCGGGAGGCCGGGTGGACGTACCGCCGAATTGCTCAACACGTGGGGCGTGAGGTCTCCACAGTACATCGATGTTGTCGCCAGTGGTCGGCGGAAGGTGCACGTGCCCGTCGACCTGGGACCGGACCCCAGCGACGCACGCCAAGACCGTAGGATCCTACGCAGTGCCGTAGGGGACCGCACCGCCACTTCCCAGCAAATTAGGGACACTGTTGCTCCTGGGGTATCGGCGAGGACCATTCGCAACCGTCTCCATGAAGCTGGGCTACGGTCCCGCACACCGTTAGGCCGTCTTCCGCTCACGCCCCAACATCGTGCAGCCCGCCTCCAGTGGTGTCGCGACAGGCGTGAATGGAGGGACGAATGGAGACGTGTCGTCTTCAGCGATGAGAGTCGCTTCTGCCTTGGTGCCAATGATGGTCGTATGCGTGTTTGGCGCCGTGCAGGTGAGCGCCACAATCAGGACTGCATACGGCCGAGGCACACAGGGCCAACACCCGGCATCATGGTGTGGGGAGCGATCTCCTACACTGGCCATACACCACTGGTGATCGTCGAGGGGACACTGAATAGTGCACGGTACATCCAAACCGTCATCGAACCCATCGTTCTACCATTCCTAGACCGGCAAGGGAACTTGCTGTTCCAACAGGACAATGCACGTCCGCATGTATCCCGTGCCACCCAACGTGCTCTAGAAGGTGTAAGTCAACTACCCTGGCCAGCAAGATCTCCGGATCTGTCCCCCATTGAGCATGTTTGGGACTGGATGAAGCGTCGTCTCACGTGGTCTGCACGTCCAGCACGAACACTGGTCCAACTGAGGCGCCAGGTGGAAATGGCATGGCAAGCCATTCCACAGGACTACATCCAGCATCTCTACGATCGTCTCCATGGGAGAATAGCAGCCTGCATTGCTGCGAAAGGTGGATATACACTGTACTAGTGCCGACATTGTGCATGCTCTGTTGCCTGTGTCTATGTGCCTGTGGTTCTGTCAGTGTGATCATGTGATGTATCTGACCCCAGGAATGTGTCAATAAAGTTTCCCCTTCCTGGGACAATGAATTCACGGTGTTCTTATTTCAATTTCCAGGAGTGTACATATTCAAATTCAATAATTTCTGACTGAAGTACAGCTACCGAAAAACATGGTCAAATAAACAAGGGGTTAACAAGTACGACCTTAATTTCATAACACAAGAAAATGGCAATAAAAGGAGCCTAGCAGAGAATGTTGCTATTATGATAATGCCAATGTAAAAAGGCAAGAGAGGGCAGGATTCCAAAATTTGCCCCCCCCCCCCTTTTTTTTCTTTTTACAAATGATCTGGAAAATTGGCAAATGTGTTCTACCATACGTCCTAATATTGACATGGGTGTATACAAAATTTATTTTAGATCTAACAATTGATAGTTATCCACATAGCACTTGTAAGGTACACTACTGCCCATTAAAATTGTTACACCAAGAAGAAATGCAGATGATAAACGGGTATTCATTGGACAAATATATTTTACTAGAACTGACATGAGATTACATTTTCACGCAGTTTGGGTGCATAGATCCCGAGAAATCAGTACCCAGAACAACCACCTCTGGCCGTAATAACGGCCTCGATATGCCTGGGCATTGAGTCAAACAGACCTGGGATGGCGTGTACTGGTACATCTGCCCATGCAGCTTCAAGACAATACCACAGTTCATCAAGAGTAGTGACTGGCATATTGTGACGAGCCAGTTGCTCGGCCACCATTGACCAGACATTTTCAATTGGTGAGAGATCTGGAGAATGTGCTGGCCAGGGCAGCAGTCGAACATTTTCTGGACCTAGAAAGGCCTGTACAGGACCTGCAACATGCAGTCGTGCATTATCCTGCTGGAATGTAGGGTTTCACAGGGATTGAATGAAGGGTAGAGCCACGGGTCATAACACATCTGAAATGTAACATCCACTGTTCAAAGTGCTGTCAACGTGAACAAGAGGTGACCAAGACGTGTAACCAATGGCACCCCATAGCATCACGCCGGGTGATAGGCCAGTATGGCGATGACGATTACATGCTTCCAATGTGTGTTCACTGTGATGTCGCCAAACATGGATGCGACCATCATGACCTTTATCAAAGTCGAAAAACATGACGATACACATTTCTCCTCCTTACACAAGGCATCACAACAACGTTTCACCAGGCAATGCCAGTCAACTGCTGTTTGTGTATGAGAAATTGGTTAGAAACTTTCCTCATGTCAGCATGTTGTAGGTGTCGCCACCGGTGCCAACCTTGTGTGAATGCTCTGAAAAGCTAATCATTTGCATATCACAGCATCTTCTTCCTGTCAGTTAAATTTCACGTTTGTAGCACGTTATCTTCATGGTGTAGCATTTTTAATGACCAGTAGTGTAGATTACTTTGATACTTAAAAGGTAACCATTTTTCACTAGCATGTACAAAGGACGTATTTTATGTTATTAGTATGAACATGCATGTCACCTTTTTGGTTATATAATCGTAACGTCAAATTATCATGATTAAATTCAAGTTATCCGATGACAAAAAGTTGCTCATATTTCAATAATGTTAGGCTGGCAATGAAAATCAGAAACATAAAATTTAAAGAAATCAGAGTGACTGAGAAAACATTGTAGAGCAAGGGGAAAGAAGGAAAAAATGGCGCATTAATACTCTTGCAGTGGAGAAATTGTGAATAAACTTTAAAAAACGCTTTTTCAGATCTGATGAGACTGTGCATACAGAATTTCACAGCTGATCACATTAATGGATGTATTTCAGTATTTTCATGCTTTCTATTTTCAACTGTATACTTGTATAATTGTTGTTGAACCAAACGTATTTTGTAGCTTACATTTTTGTGTTGATTGGGTGAAGTGTAACAAGATGAATATGGAAAGTCTCATAAAACCACCCTCAGATTGACCTGCCCTTGTCTCTGCAGTTTGCCACATTACTGTACAGTCATGACATCTGAAGTGCTGAATTTGTAGCTGTGTGACTGCCTGTGGTGCTGTGTTGACAACTTAGCATTTGGGGTGGTCCCATTTTTTCCCCAAGTGAACATCTTTTTGACCTTGAAAATTTCACACTTATTTCTTTATTCCTCATAAAAATGTATTTTTTTTCTTTGGTTGATGCATTTGGCTCTGTAAGTTAAATAGGGCCTATACATGTACACACCAACAGTACAGTATAGTCTTGATCGTGATCTGTTTCTTACAGTACCATTGTCGTGTAAAACTGAATGTGTAATGAGCAAGCCAACATGGACCTTCAGTGTCCACAGACAAATAGTATGCCACTAGTGTGATTCAGTTGCACGGCAAAGGGAACTACTGCCATAATTATTTTGTCCTAGAAATTGGCCGTGATCCAGATTGTTGGGCCAGTTCCTTTCTGCAGTTCGATGAGGGTCGTACAAGGAAGAGACAAAAAAGACTGAGGACACTATAACAGCACCATTCTGTAAATGTTTGCATCCATCTTGACTGCCAAAACTGCATCAAGTAATCGAAATAATTTCCCGTGAAAAAAAAAAAAAGAAAGAAAAAAGCGAAGCTAAAACTTCCTGGCAGATTAAAACTGTGTGCTGTATTGAGACTCGAATTTGGGACCTTTGCCTTTCATATGCAAGTGCTATACTCAATGAGCTACCCAAGCACGATTCATGACCTCTCCTCACAGCTTTACTTCTGCCATTACCTCATCTCCTACCTTCCAAGCTTCACAAGAGCTCTCCAGGGAAACTTGCAACACTAGCACTCCTGGAAGAAAGGATACTGTGGAGACTTGGTTTAGCCACAGCCTGGGAGATGTTTCCAGAATGAAATTTTCACTGTGCAGTGGACTGTACGCTGATATAAAACTTCCTGGCATATTCAAACTGTATGTCAGACTGAGACTCGAACTTAGGACTTCGCCTTTCATGGACAAGTGCTCTACTGACTGAGCTGTGCTCGGGACCTCTGTGTTTTACAGGCAAGTGCTACCTGACTAAGCTATCCAGCTCACTTCGTGCAGCACTTGCCTGCAGAAGGTAAAGGTCCCGAGTCCAGCTAAGTCAGTAGAGCACTTTACCATGAAAGACTCGGTCCAGCACATCGTTTTAATCTGCCAGGAACTTTCAAATCAGTGCCACTCCACTGCAGAGTGAAAATTTCATTCTAGAAGCCAAGATACTTACAATAGTTGGTAAAGTCAAAATATTTCCCATGGTAATAGGCAATGTTACATCTTTAGTTACTAGATTCACAGACAATCATGCCTAGAAATTCTTGAGAATTTTTTTATGAACAGATGATCCGTGCAACAGATTGCAAGAGATTTCCACCCGCCCTCACCCTCTCCTTTCCACTTCCTTGTGGATGCCTGTGAACGTAGCTCAGTTGGAAATTGCGTCAGTCTCCGACAACCAGTTCGTCAAAAAAATATAAAATTTCTCTCTCCTTTCTCCGCATCATTCCTGAAGCAGTGAAGCCTTGGCAAGTATTCGTAGCTAGTATAGTTTCTCCCTTCTTGGTTATCTCTATCGTGCAAATGGAGAAGCTAGCAGTTACTGCAGTTAGTCAAGCATACCCAGTACTTTTATAACGAGGTTTTCGCTTCCTCCTTCGGCTCTTGTGACATATATTTAATGGTGTTGCAGAGTCACGCGTGTCTCATTATGAAGAACTTTCCCTGCACCTGTGATGCGCAAAACCGGAAATGTAGAAAAAGATGATAACGAGAATGTTCGAAGTGCGCCATTCAGCAGGTGACAGTAAATTGAGGTTGCCCGATCCTTCAGAACAAAGGGGTGGAATCGTCCATCATTCAGGGCCAGAATGTGACTATGTGCCTGGGCCAAGTTGTATTGTTTGAACTCGACACATAATTACGTCGAAAATAGGCATCAATGAAGATAAGGATTGGAAAGGGAAAATTTGGAGAGATATTCTACCTCATTAAAGGAAACAATTTATTTTTGTTTTCTCCACAAGTTTCAACACTATTTGCTACTTTCACTAGATTTTTTTAAATTGTTGATCATTTAGCTGTAGTAACACACGTGCAGGCGCCAGAAATCTTGTGTTTTCGAAGTAAAATATAACAAAATTTTGATCTGCCAGCACGGAAAGTAGGAAGAGTTCATCCAAGAGATGATTATTACCACAAAGATGTTCCACTTAACAGTTACAGAAAAAAGTATCGCTTATATGAACTATATAGCGATACCTGATCCCAGAATAATTTAGAGAAGACAAAAAACACTTTAAACGTTCATTCATCAAAAATTAAATGAGGTTGAAGGATATAGCACTGAGTGCGAGTTCGAAACTTGGTGACCAGAGACGAGGACTTTTCGAGATAAATGAGTTGAATCTATCAAGCACAGATATCTGATGGTGTGAACAATCTACATATTCTGTGGTAGAAGGAAGTCAATTTAGAAGGAGCTAATAACAGCTGTATCAAGAAGGACTGCACAACTATGAAAACTCGTATTGATTTATTCATTCAACTTACAGACATGGTTTTGGTGTAATTTTATACCAAAATACCTATGATTTTTACCTTAGACAGGGTCGATATGATTTCCATTGGTTGTGTCGTACACCTCCCATCTGAAGTCAATTTCTTGCCAAACTCTCTGCAGCATGTCAGGTGGGAAGCGTTCAGTTGTGCGATAGATTCTAGCTCTGAGCTCTGGCAGAGAAGCCGGTAAGGGTGGTACAAAAATGGTATCCTTGATAATTCCCCAAACGAAAGTCTCAGGTCTGGCGATCTCTTCAAGCTGCAGTGTTTTACTAGCGCTGGTTGTTGCTAGGGCAAAAGCGTCTCGCGAGGGACTCCACAGTGACCCAATGGCCTGTTGCATGTCTTTCAATTGGACGCCACTTCGACGATTTAAGTGCCCTTATCCTATCTCAGTTATCGAACTGAGGAAACGGGCCCTACAGTTTAACACAGAATCTGAACCACATGACATTTCTGGCTACTCCTCACATCGTTGAGAGGTGAAGATTAGGTTAAAACGCAGACTGAGAAATCCTTAGTCTGACTGCGATTCAACCCTCTCGGTTTCCAGGCATGTACTTTACCGGGACAGACCACCTTTTCTTGTGTCGTTCTACTTATCTGTTTCGTTATCATTTTTCGTCATCATTTCTGTGCGGATGTCGTATGACGCCTTTGAAATGAAATTAATGAAATCTTCACTTAGAATATTTATTACAGAGGGTGACCAGCCCTCTAACCGAACAAGGTGAGCTACGGTGCCGGCCAGGCCTCGCTCAAATTCTAGAGTAAAAGACATGGTAGAAATTCTCCCATTAAAACAAACAATAGCTGAATCTTAGAGGAACCTGGGGATGCTCAAAAAGAGCAAAAATTAAAAACTTAATGAGATATATGGTACTGAAGGAGGATTCTGATACACGTCCACTCCATAATTCCGGCATATAGCAGGACTTGGGAATTCTCCCCAAAGTGACGCTATTCAGTGTTCCATAAGCCAGCTTATCGCTATACGGAGTGATTCAGCTGCTCCTATCTATTCGTTTTATGCAATCCACACTACGCCTGTATCAGGAGCCCGGCAGGGAACTTACACAACTGTTAAAAGACGATACATACTTCGTTTCAAAAGTTGTCACTGGTGATGTAAATTGGGTTTATGGATATGATCCTGAAACTAAGGAGTAGTCATCGCAAAGTAAGAGTTCTTCCTCATTTCTGACAAGAAAGCCTTGACAAGAAGCAGTAAATTCTTGTTGATCAGATTTTTAACTGGATTATTCACCAAGTGTTCGTCTCTCCCGGTCAGACGGACAATAAAGAGTTTTAGTAAGACGATTGAGTGACGTCTTGGAAAGAAAATTTTCACAAATGTGCATGCGAACGACTGAGTACCGCTCGAAGACGATGGACCGTCGCCTACAGCCTATGTTATCCAGGAATTGTTTTTTACTAAAAACGAGATGACATTTGTTGCCGACTCGCCGTACTCACCAGCGGTATCTCCGCGTGACTTCTTCCTTTCCTCCCAAGATGAATATCAAGTTGAAAGGGCTGTACAGCGAAGGAGATTCAAACGGAATCGCAAACGATACTAAACGTCGTAAGGAACAAAAACCTACAGGATGCATTTTAGAAGTGGCAGAAACGTTGGTGACTCCTTTGAAGCTGATGGTGCAGAACAAGATCTAGATAAGGTGTAATGATTTTAATTAATATATTACAGGAGTGTTTGGACAGCACTTTGTACATCAATCCATATACTTTGTCAATGGCTTTCACAAAGTTTTTAAAGAAACATGGTAAATAAGAAGATTGTTAACAGCACCCCTCTAACCGAGCTGTACTTCATTCCGAACAGGTCATTCTTTTGCACAATTTTGGTGTCTACAATCCTTCCCTTTCCTCTCGCACAAAAATCAGTTGTTAGTTTTAGCTCTCCAGAAACACACTACTTGTATTCCTCTTACTAGATTAATGTAGGCTGTAGTCTAATATTCTCATATGTCTAAAACTGCTACAGATATTCTAAGACAAAAGAGAGAGAGAGAGAGAGAGAGAGAGAGAGAGAGAGAGAGAGAGAGAGAGAGAGAGAGCAAAATGCAAAATTATAAACTTTGGAGGCCTATGGATGAAAGTGTGACGCTGCAAAGCAGATCACCGCTCAGCTGTCAAGGATAGTAAACATGGACATGTCGACATCAGGGTACAAAGCCTTTGCGAATTTCATTCCGTGTACTCAGTTCGACAGTAGCCATGCCTCCCAGACAGGCCTTTGAACAATATACGCAAATGTCAGCATTTGAGTGAGGACGTATGGTTGGACTCAAAGAAGCTATCAGCGAGTTGTGATGCCTCTACTCGACGATGTTGGCAAGAGTGGATAAACCATTGCCGAACACAAGCTTCATGAAGGAAGTGGTTGACTTAGAGAATGGACAGAACCTGAGGACCAGGCAATCGTCTGAGAGGCACTCAGAGCCCCGGATTCATCATTTTCACCGATACGACGTAGAACAGGTGCTTCAGTGATCGCAAGGAGTATTAACAGGTGACTCACAGAAAGGGGACTGAGCTCACGGCGGACTTTGCGCCGGTTACCATTGACCTCGGTACACCAGAAACCACGTTTGCAGTTGTGTCGGGAATATTCGGCCTGGAATCTCATTGAGTGGAGTAGAATTGTCTTCAGCGATGATTCCTACTTCGAACTGAACCCCAATAATCAGCGAAGGCGAGGCTGGAGTGGGAAAGTCAATAATATTCCACGCCCTGTTTGGTTGCCCTTCGTGGCAAGCCATCCAGGGCTCACATTTCAGCGAGATAATGCCCGCCGGCACACAGCGACAGGCTAGTACTTGAATGAGGTTTTCACTCTGCAGCGGAGTGTGCGCTGATGTGAAACTTCCTGGCAGATTAAAACTGTGTGCCGGACCGAGACTCGAACTCGGGACCTTTGCCTTTCGCGGGCAAGTGCTCTACAAACTGAGCTACCCAAGCACGACTCACGCCCCGTCTTCACAGCTCTACGTCTGCCAGATCCTCGTCTCCAATCTTCCAAACTTTACAGAAGCTCTCCTGCGAACCTTGCAGAACTAGCACTCCTGAAAGAAAGGAGCAATATGGGCAGGGCCCGCCAACCAACTCGAGATTTTCACGGTCTAACGCAACTATTGCACAGAATTTGGCGTGATATTCCTTAGGAGGACACCCAGCAACTATGTCATTCAATGGCTTCACAAACTGAGCAAGTCCATAACGCGTTGTTTCACCTCTGGCCCTTAAGCAAAAAGTTCTTTCGCATAGGGGACAGAGGTGGAACAACGCGTTATGGACTTGCTCAGTTGTGAAGCTCTTACTCTTGATTAAATCATTCAAGTTTTCTGAAAATGTGATCATTTATATGTCTGTACGTTTGCATCATAATTATCCGATTTACGTCACAGTCGGATAATTCCTTTTTGATGTGTCGTATTCTATTTTTTTTATTTCTTTAGAATGTATATATGCGATGCCGTGCCACATCGGGAAAGAGTACTGCACATAGTAATTGGGGTTACACTACTGCCCATTAAAATTACAACACAAGAAAAGATAGCAAATAACTAAGTAGTACTTATTATGGGTATTCAGGATCCGATATGTGGTACGCAGGGCTGCCACCTCTGGCAGCAAAAATGTCTCTTGCCTCGCTGTACGTCGAGTCGAGCTGAGTTTGAATGACGGATACATCTTTCCATCGTCTTTGCCAGAGTTCATCAGTCTTAGCAGCTGGTGAGTGATTACGTGCTAGTCTCTCAGCAACCCGTGACTACGGTATATGTTTTCAATCGGTGCGGTATCTGGCGAATGTGCCGGCCAGGGAAAAATTTGAGTACCTTCTGTTTCGAGATAGGCCAGGACAGCACGAGGAACATGAGGTCTTACGTTATATTGTTGAATGACAACGTCAAGGAGACTTCGATAATAGAGCACAGCCACCGGCCACAAACGCCAAAAGTGTAATGTTTGTTGCCCAAATCATCGGCTACGTGAAACGCGGGTTATCGAGTCCTGTACTCAAGGGTGCCCCTTACCATCGTGCCAGGTGGCTCGCCTGTATGATGATGACTAATGCAGTCTGGCAACATTCGTTCTTCTCGGAACTTCCACATGGAGATACATGCACCGTGATGCTGTACACATAAACGTGACTCGTCTGAAAAGACGACGTGGAGCCACTCCCGTATCCAGTATAGTCTTTGGGGGCATCACTGTTCCTCTCTCTTCTGCCGCATCAAGTATAACCACAACACCACTCGTCTTGTTATGAGTCCGTGGAACTCCAGATGTCGTCATACCGTAGGCATGCATACTTGTTTTGCTGCAAATAAGACAATTTTCTGATTCAAGAGGTGCGTCAATTGGCTGTGCGATTGTGTGCGGCCTAGCGAACTGTGTGTCTGTCCTCTCAGGTACTAGTCGCGTGGGGAAGTTCAAATTATGCATTGCATTGAGTACGGGGCCCTCCTGAACTCATCGATTCTAATTCACATGACAACAGTGGGATCCAAAACAACACGAGCAGCAACATTGCAGAACGATAAACATTAACCTCTGTGGGCTACAGTTCTACCACTGACGAATAGCGACAAGCGCTCGTATATTTTTCTCATTTATATGATAGCTATAATACCATCTTCTCACAAACAACTAACAACCAAATACTATTTCTGAATGAGAAACCTGCTGATCAATCTTTCCTTATATACAGAAAGTAGATGACATCGCTCCTACCTACTTTGCGCGATTGCGCTGAAATGCTAAATATTTACATATCCAAGCACGTAACAACACTTCATGCCAATTTGACGTCTATCGCATGGCGCCTTCTTAGTGTAGCAGTTTTAATCGCCAGCGTGCAGTGTACTAGTGAACGGAGTTACTGCACGAGTCGGAGTTCGTCGATGAGGAGAAGTATTTTAAGTACTGTATATTCTAATTCGATCGCCAGGATTCTGAGTCAAGACCTGTATCCAAAGTAAATAAAGAGGAATTGCTGCCGTAATGTGACAGAAATTTAAGACCCGGATTTCTCTGGATAAGCGGTATTTCGTTTTGACAACTGCAGTGGTGGATTTTTAGTGTGATAAGCTATAATCTCTAGGTTGCAGATAAATATATATTCTCCAGTTTTTCTAAGAAACGTTTTGCACTTCCCGTTTTATCAGTTGGAAGTTTGGAATTACTACCTGTATATGAAAGAGTGAGTGAACAGATGTAATTAAAACCATCCAGTTAGGGTTATACACTCTCTCTGTTATAGTCATACAAAAAAAATCTTATGCCAAGCTATGCAACGAAAATTACTGTTGCGTCATGGCTTTTCAGTTCACCTATTCGGTGAATAGCTATCTCGCTGCACTTTTCCCTAAAAATTAAGCTATAATGGGTCACCCATGAGCGCAGTGGGGTTCCGATTTACAATACGTCACCAGCAAAACTCTCTTTTATTGATTTTTGTTTAAAAGGCTGTAATTCAAGTTTCACGAGAAAAGAAACCGTCTACAATCAGATTAATGGAATAAAAGTGAAGTTTACTTGCATTCTATCATTCCAATTAATTAGTATAACGTTCATTATTTACATTTCCTCCAAAGTTCTTCAGTGTTCAATGGTTCTTAAAACTTGTCCATAATATCACGGTAGAAAGCACGTTTCATTTCTCCATCCAAGAAAACGAAAGCATTCTTGAGAATAAGAAATTAATACATCGCAATATCAAAGAATAATTATTATTTTTATAGCTACATGTATGCCGCGGAGTTAAAAAACTCGCTGGCGCTACATAGATTTCCTCATTCGCTCACAGAAGTCAGTCTCGTCGACAGCTCAAGTTCTCTCTAACGAATCGTCCTTAAATCCCACAGACGGTAACACACTCGCCTATCCCAGATCGTCTCTCTCACTCTCTCCTATGTTTGCGGCGTGAAAACCAAACAAAGCCCATTTTAACCACTGCCTACTCTTTACCTACATAATTTAAAACATTTTACTTAAATTTTATTCCACTCATGTGTAGTGATAAATTATATGCATTTCATGGGGTACAAAAAACACACTGCTTGTTAACAAAATAATC
This sequence comes from Schistocerca americana, assembly GCF_021461395.2. Classification (NCBI taxonomy): domain Eukaryota; kingdom Metazoa; phylum Arthropoda; class Insecta; order Orthoptera; family Acrididae; genus Schistocerca; species Schistocerca americana. The sequence goes on from NC_060122.1 coordinate 534,001,574, forward strand.
GTATATACGTGAAAAAGTGTTACCGTACAAGTGCGCCATGGCTTGTCTTGGACGAAAACTCTGCCGTACAAAATTCTCTCAGTTTTCTAGTTGTGCCACTTTCTAGAGGGAAGTTAAGCTTTCCAAGATTACTTAACCGACATCGTCAAGACGTGATTGACTGCCAGTTTAGATATGTGCCTCTTATACAGGGCGATTAAGTTGCCCTTACTAATTCGTTTTATGCAACCCACATTACGTCTGCGTCAGGAACGGTATCCGGACAGGTGACAGCCACGTAATCGATGTAAGTTCCCTCTCAGAGCTTTGGGCGACTCTTAAGAAACGGAATCATACTGTTAAAGAGCACAAGTGAGACTGTCCATAAGTTAAATAGCATTTTTGGACCAAGATATACCTTACTTAATTAGATGTGTTCACTAACTCTTTCGTATACAGGTAATAACTCCAAACTTCCTGCGGATAAAGCGGGAAGTACAACAACGTTCTTTCAAGGACTTGGAAAATGTATATTTATCTGTAACCTACAGACTGTAGTTTGTCACACTATAAAGCCGCCACTGCAACTGTGAAAACGAAATATCACATTTCCGGAGAGATTCAGGTCTTAACTTTCTCTCATATTACTACAGTCATCCCTCTTTATTTACTTTAGATGCAGGTCTTGGCTCAGTGTCCTGGCGATCGAACTGGAATACACAGTACTTAAATTTGGTTGGCCTCACAGGCGACGTCCGATGCGTGTGGTCACTCCGTTCACTAGCACACTGCTCGATACGATTAAAACTGTGATACTAAGAAGGCACCATGCAGTAAACGTCAAACCGGCGTGAAGTGTTGTTACGTGCTTGGATATGCAAATGATTAGCATTTTAGTGCAACCGCGCAAAGTAGGTAGAAATAATGTCATCTACATTCTGTATATAAGAAAAGGTTACTCAGAAGGTTTCTCATTCAGAAATAATATTTGGTTGTTGGTTGTTTGTGAGAAGATGTTACTACAGCTCGCGCATAAACGCGAAACGTACACGAACACTTGTCGGTATCGGACAGTGGTAGAACAGAGTATGCTGTTTATTGTTCTGCAGTTTTGCTGCTCGCGTTGTTTCGGATCTCACTATTGTCATGTGAATATAGAATCTACTGGTTGAGGAGAGTCGTACTTGACGGAATGCAGAATCGTAGTTACCCCATGCGACTAGCACACTGTTCACTAGACCGCACACAATCGTATCCAATTGACGTACCATGAGTCAGGAAATGGTCTTATTTGTAGCAAAACAAGTGCGCATTCGGATGATATGACAACATCTGGAGTACCAGGGAATGATAAGACGAGCATTGTTGTGATATTCTTGATGCTGCAGAAGACAGAGTGGTGAGCCGAACGACTATACTGGACACAGGAGTAGCTCCACGTGTTTTCAGACGAGTCACGTTTCTGTGTACAGCATCACGGTGGATGTGTCTCTATGTGGAGGTTCCGAGCAAAACGACTGTTGCCAGATTGCATTCATCATCATCATAAGGGCGAGGCACCTGGCGCGATGGTATGGGGTACCGATGGTAGGGCAACTCGATAACCCGCGTTTCACGTAGTCGGTGATTTGGGCAGCAAGCATTATACTTTTGGCGTTTATGACCGATGACCGCGCTGTTATTGAGGTCTCCTTAACGTCATCGTTCAACAAGATAACGCAAGACCTCAAGTTTTCCACGCTGTCCTGACCTATCTCGATGCAGGCCTACACGTTCTGCAGATCCCACACTGATTGAAGACTTTCAGTCACGGGTTGCTGAGAGACTAGCACGTAACAGGTCATCAGCTACCATGATTGATGGACTCTGGCAAACAGGATGGAGTGACGTAGCAGTAAATGTCATTCAGACTCTGTTCGACTGGATATACAGTCAGGCAAGAGGCATTTTTGCTCCCAGAGGTGGCAGCTCTGTGTACTAAATTTCGAGCCCTGAACACTCAGTAAGTGTATTTATTAATTTTCAGTCCTTTCTCGTGTTGTAATTTTAATGACCAGTAGTATAATCGCAATTAGTCTGTGCAGTACCCTTTCTCGGCGGGCGACAGTATTCTGTATATACATTCACGATTGGGGAGAGATCCGTCGATCACGCTGGCCAAGATAGGGTTTAGCAAGCACGAAGACGAGCAGTATACTCTCGTCGTGTGCAGACGGGCATTATCTTGCTGAAATGTAAGCCCTGGACGGCTTGCCATGAAGGGCAACAAAACAGGGCGTAGAGTATTATCGACTTACTGCTGTGCTGTAAGGGTACAGCGGAGGACAACCAAAGGGGTCCTCCTACGAAATGAAATGGCACCGCAGACCGTCACTCATGGTTGTCGGGCCTCATGGCGGCGACAGTCAGCCTGGTATCCCTCTGCTGTCCGGGGCATTTCCAGGCACGTCTTCTCTGGTATTCCGGGTTCAGTTCGAGGCGCGACTCACCACTGAAGACAGATCTACTCCAGTCAATGAGATTCCAGGCCGAATATGCCCGACACCATTGCATACGGGCTTGTAGGTGTTCCGAGGTCAATGTTAGTCGGCGCATAGGACGCCGTGAACTCAGCCCCCTTCCTTTGAGCCACCTAATAATGGTCTTTGTGGCCAGTGAAGCACCACCTCTACGTCGGATCGATGAAAATGATGAACCCCCGGCTCTGAGAGCCTTTCTGGGGATTGCCAGGTGATCAGATTCTGTGTTTTCTTTAAGTCGACCGCTTCCTTCTTGATGCTGTGTTCGGCCATGGTTCACCCATTCTTGCCAACATGGTCGAATAGGGGCGTGACTGTTCCCAAAAACTCCAACCGTCTTCTCTTAGCCCTGCAACACGTCTTCACTCAAATGCTGACATCTGCGTACATTGTTCAAAGGCCTGTCCGCGAGGCATAGTTGCTGTCGAACTGAGCACACGTAATGAAATTCGCAAAGACTTTATGCCCTGATGTCCTCATGCCCCATGTTTACTATCCTTGTCAACTCAGCGCTGAAATTGCGCTGCAGCCTCACACATTCATCCATTGGCCACAAAGTTTACAATTTTGCATTTTCCGTTGATGACAAATTTGCAAACACCTTCATGGTGCGACATTTTCTTTCTTTTCTCTTAGAGCGTGTGTAGCAGTTTTAGATATATGAAAACGGTAAACTGCTGCTTACATTTATCCAATAAGAGGAATACAAATTGTGTATTTGCGGAGAGCTAAAACAAACGGCCAATTTCTGTGTGAGAGGGGAGGCAAGGGCTGCAGGCACTATAATTGTGTAAAAGAATGGCCTGCTCGGAATGAAGTACAGCTCGGGTATAGGACCCTGGTTAACAATCTTCTTGCTGACCCCTAAAATTTTTCCTGAGTCTTTTCTACAACATTTTGAAAGCCATTAACAAAGTATATGGATTCACGTACGTAGTGGTGTCCAAAAGCTCCTGAAATATATTAATTAAAATCATTACATCTTATCTAGATTTTGTTCTGCACCATCAGCTTCAGAGGAGTTGCCAATGTTTTTGCCACTTGTGAAATGCATCCTGGAGGTTTTTGCTTCTTGGGATGTTTAGCATCGTCTGCAATTCCATTTGAATTTCCTCCATTGTAGTAAATTTTCGCCCCTTCAATTTGATTTTCATCATGGGGGAAAGGAAGAAGTCACACAGAGATACCGCTGGTGAGTACGGCGAGTTGGGAACAAATGTCATCTCGTTTTTAGTAAAAAACAGCTCCTGGACAATGTAGGCTGTATGCGATGGTGCATTGTCTTCGTGGGGTACTTAATCGTTCGCATGCCGCATTTGTGAAAATTTTTTCCCCATGACATCTCTCCAGCGTCTCACTAGAACTCTTTATTGACCGTCTGATCGGGACAGACGAACTCTTCATGAAAAATCCAGTAAAAAATCTGATCAACAAGAATTTACTGCTCCTTGCCAAGGCTTTTTTTGTCCGAAATGACTACTGTTTAGTTTCAGGATCATCGCCATAAACCCAATATACATCACCAGTGAAAGAAAGTATGCATCGTCTTGTAGCAGTTTTTTAAGTTCGCTGTGGGCTTCCACGAGATGTTGTTTCTGATAGTTCTGTGGCAGTTCTGGGACAGGTGTTTCTTCAATCCTTCTCATGTTCAATTGGTCCGAAGGTACGCCGACACTATGATGTCGTATTCCCAATTGTTGCAGAGGTCTTGGACGGTCTGTCTACGATCTCGCGCAATCAGATGGAGCACTTTTAAAACCTTTTCTTCTGAGGTGTCAATAGGCAGCTTCGGTCCTGCAGCGGTTTCGCCAAATTTAAAACAGAACTTTATAAAGAAACGTTTCTCTTTCAAATCAGTCTTCGCAAAACAGCAAATTCAGGTAATGAAATGGACACATGACCACCAACATCTGAAAGCCAAACCACTCATCTCACATCACCTGCTACTGTGTTTCAAAAAGGATCTATGGGAAGACATTAAAGTATTTAATTGTACTCATAACCATATTTCGAATTTTGGGAACTCCTGGATATCCCCCAGGTCTTGCGAGAAAGGTTCTTAGGGATCAATGAAGCAAAAATTAAGGAAGGAAAATTTGTAATCTGGCAAATTACGGAACTGATGAGTGATGAAGATTTCTTTATTTTTGGGGGGTGATGTCGAAAAAAAAAAAAAAAACGTAATGACGTGTCTCTCTTTCACAGATGTCTACAAGAACTGTTTAGGTGTAGGTCACGCGAAGTACTGAGACTAGACTACCTTATGAAATGCGACAATGAGACTTTCCTGTGCTCCGTTGTCGGGGCTTCCGTTGCGTGGCACGAAACCACAGTCGCTGCGGCGGCCGGAGTCCATGCGCCCTTAACGATGTGGCGCGCTCCTGACGAATCACGCGGTGTAGGCCAGATCCGGGCAAAGTGGCCATGGCTACCAAAGTGGCTGTTGGGTTACTGGGCGCTGTAAGGTGCTGGCCTGGCGTCGGAAATAAACTCAGCGGTAGCCGAACTGCGGGCCACATGCCACCCTAATCTGGTATTCGTGCGGCTGGTTATTCTCATTCATATTTTATAACACGCGTCTAGAAACTAGCAGTCAGATCCAAAGTTCCCTCTCAGTAACATATTAATATTCTTGCAGAGACAATAATATTTTGAGAGACGATTAATTTTAATTGATGTTGGTGAATTCGGGCGTGTGCTAAGTAAAGTTGGGCACTCACCTTAGGGGCGGAGGGGTAAGTAGCACGGCGACTGTGGGGTTAGAGGATGTGGGAGGGTGAATGTTTCACTGTTTGCCTTCCGGTACTGACAACTTACCCGTGTAAACACCTCGTACGGATCAACTGCTGCGTTACAGAGTTTCACACGGAAGTACCATGAATTCGCGGATTCGCATTACAGACAAATGCGGTACGTGATTGTAGCAATGAATTCGAAATTATATTATGGTTGTTGTAATAAAATGCGATGAGTAGGAGAAAAATTATATTGAAAACGTTTGGTAAACATTTGTGATCATGCCTCATATTGCATAATGCATTTACATGTAAGTACAATTACTGTCATTAATTAATCATCCGCTCACACAGACAGCACAACACTGCGTCACGCTGTTGCACTGTCACAACTTTGCGGTCGCTGAGTGAGGGAGCAGTCTGAAACAAAGAGCCGTCGAAACGAAGTATTCCGAATGGTACCGACTTTTAACGAGCAGTTCTTTGAGGCTCTTAATACAGTTAGTCTATTGCTGGCGCGTAACATACTATTTTATATATTACCAATTAATAATAAGAATAATACATATGCTTCCCTAGGTGTCGCCCCCAGTGATACTATTGGCTCTTGAGGAAAAAAGTCTGACTACTCCTTCTTTAACTTACTCTCACTGGAGGGCCCATTCACCCCGTGAAGACTAATCTGGTTGCTGTGCTGCTCCTCATATTTATAATAACTTTTGTGGATTTTGGTTATCCTGATGTAAGGTTAGCGATCAATTTCTGTATTTATTGCGAAGAGGGAATGTGACTTAAAGTCTTTTTAATGAAACTGTTTTGAAAGTGTCATACCTTGCCTACATAATGCTATTTTAGTTATTAATACTGCAGTCATGCTATTGGAGGGCATACAGATTTTTTTGTAATGGTGCCAATGTGGGTAAAGTCGCCATCTCGGCACTTTTGGCCTCTTTGCGTAGGAGAAAAATGTAAGCGCAGTGGCTGCAAGAAGAGCTCCGCAGCGATACTTACGGCAAGTCCTTATATACAGGCGGGAAAAGAGAATAAAAAGAAGGTAAAGAGAAGGAAGAACGGAAAGCAGCAGAATGATTTGGCGGACAGGGCGGGCAGCAATTTGCGGTTGTTTGCTGATGTTGTTGATGGTGCCGTGGTTTACGGTAAGATGTCGGACTTGAGTAACTGTAGGAAGATACAAGACGACTTAGACAAAATTTTTAGTTATTGTGATGAGTGGCAGCTAGCTATAAATGTGGAATAATGTAAGTTAATGCAGATGAGTAGGGAGAACAAAACTGTAACTTTCGGACACAGTATTACTAGTGCCCTGTTTGACACATCACGTCATTTAAATATCTGGGCGTAACGTTTCAAAGCGATATGAAATGGAGCGACCACGCGGGAACTGTGGTACGAAAGACAATTGGTCGACTTCGGCTTGTTGGGAGAATTTTAGGAAACAGTGGTTCATCTATAAAGGAGATCACGTATAGGGCGCTGGTGCGATCTGTTCTTGAGTACTGCTCGAGTGTTTGGGATCCGTATCAGGTCGCATTGAAGGAAGACATCGCAGCATTTCAGAGGCGGCGGCTGGATTTCTTACCGCTAGGTTCGAACAAAACGTAAGTGGTACAGAGATGCTTCGGGAACTCATACGGGAATCCTTGGACGGAAGGTGACGTTCTCTTCGAGAAACACTATTGACAGAATTTGGAGAACCGGCATTTGAAGCTGACTGCCGAACGATTCTGCTGCCGCCAACATACATTGCGCGAATGGACCAAGGAGATAAGATACGAGAGAGTAGGATTCATACGGGGGCATATAGACAGTCGTTACTCCCTCACCCTGTTTGAGAGTCGAACAGGAAAGGCAATGACTGATAGTGGTATACGGTACCCTCCGCCACGCACCATACGGTGGCTTGCGGAGTATCTGCGCAGATGTAGGGATGTAGGACAGTGAAAAGAATATTGCGAAGAGCAGGAAATGCAACGCTGGAAGAACTCTTTCTAATGACAGCAATGCAAACAAAACGTGCATGTACTGCGAAGAAACATTTTGATATGCAAGGTCAGAAGAGCAGTGGATTTAGTGCCAGTTGTGGGCCCACGAGCTCTGTACAGGAGCTGAGCAACACAGTTTGACTTTTATTTTTGAATAGTGTACATAATTGAAATTCAATCATGTTTTGCAGTAAATCATGTTTAGTTCTTTGTTGAAATATTTTTTTGTCCCTTATTTTTTTGGTATAAAACTAAGTGGCCACCTTGCCCGCTCATGTGGGGCAAAGTGATCACTTTTCCACTTTGTCAAAACTGAATTGTTTAAAGTATTTAATTTGATCATATCCTATCCTATATTATACTTCAACGGTTGCAGATTATAATCTCTCATTTCTGTGCATTTCCTACTGTTGTTAGTCAGCTTAAAAGGCAGGGATGCCTTAGTCTGCCCACTGTGACCGGCTTTCCCTATTGTTTATTGGTAGACCTTGATTAATTCTCTGGATTGATACACTATTCAGTTAGTCTAAATAAGGATCGCGAAACTGGGTTAAACCTCTCAGAACTCCGTAGTCAATAATGGAACTCCCTGTAGCCGCGCAATTTCAAGAAAAATTGCGAGATCCGACCAACGGACAGAATTGCGTCCACCGCCAAATTATCAGTACATCACCTCCGACTGCCTCCTAGCCACTTACCCATAAAATCTCCGTGATAATAAAACAGGAATTTTAAAGTCATCAGGGAAAAAATCCCACCCAAACACCACAAACACCACACTGAGATTTCTACGGAAGCACATTGAATTCTTTTGATTTAACGAAAATCTTCCCAAATCCTTATCTTTCACTAAATTCCACCATCCATTCAGCTATTTGGCTCAACAGTCGCTGCCTATTGAGCGTCTGTAAACTCGATAAACAGCAACACTCGCCTAGGAAAAGGGCACAGTTCAAATTCAAACCCACGTTACCACACGAGACGACTGTACTTTCGGGATCTCTTAATTTTCGGCACTATCAGAAATAACTCGCTTGATCAGGAATGATCACCTTGTCCTGTCTGCAGGACACCTCGGCCTCCCCCCCCCTCCCCCCTCGCTCGCCCCCTCCGACTCCCCGCCCCGCATTTGCAGCTGACTGCAGAATGTCACTACTGACGCCAACTGCTTTTCGCGTCAAGGCACGATAGGAGAAAGTTGGGCTCGTATGGAGGAATGTAGGCAATTGTGTTTTCCCTCGCTCCATTTGCGAGCCTAACAAGAAAGGAAACGAGTATTAGTGGTACAGTACATAGCATCGTCCACCATGCAAAACATTGTGGCTTGCGGATTATGTACGTGGATGCAGATCTGGACTCCTCTATTTCGCGAGCTGTAGACTGCTGCATGAAACTATTAACCCTTAAGTCTTAGAAACAGTCAGAATCAGGAGCCGAATGTACACATTTTTATTGATCATTTCCTGCTATCACTTGCAGAGCTTCCGTAAAGGCGCTGCCTCCTGTTAGGGTCTTTAGAAGTTTCCTTGCAACGAGTATTGAAAGACACCGGCCGTCATGGGGATATCATCCGACCTCGAGTTTGCCTCCTATACCGTGACTACTATACATTTAACAGTATCAAAGGCAGACGAGCCAGTCAACACTAGGGTGAAGAAAATCCCCTACCCACGCAGTACAGACAGGATTAGCACAAGATGCTATGAGGAAATGATATGTTACAACATATCACCGCTTTAGAAGCAGGGAGTAGGTGTGTTGTGTGTGTGTCTTTTTTTTCAGTGGGACGTGCAGAGGCACTCACCTGGTTCCCATGGGCGAGGTGAGGAAGAGCTCGAGGTCCCCGCGTCGCGACGCGTTGAGCGTGATGACGGCCTGCACGTGCTCCAGGTAGTCCACCTGCGTGTCGGTGCCGCGGCACGCGTCCGTCGAGATCTTCAGCACCAGTGGGCCGCGGGACGGGATCTCGCTGCAACACACGTCACACCTTTCTGTGCTCATGCCATCGACTGGTGCGAATTTCATTCCCTGCTGGTGACCTTAAAACATGACACACCAAGTAACACTCGCTTGAGCTCTGGAATTGAGTGGTGTAATTTGTTTTTGTCTATCTTGTACAGTTTAGAAGTTATTAATGTGGTTGCGGCGATTGCAGTTGTGCATTGCAGGGGATGGACAACACGTAGAACATGTGTTGAAGCATTCGGTATGAAGGTAATTTCCCAACTTTCAACATTAATAACCTCTAAACTGTACAAGATAGACAAAAACAAATTACACCACTAAATTCCAGAGCTCAAAGAGTGTTATTTGATGTGTCATACACCCCCCTTCCCATTAAAAAAAAAGACTTCAATCCAAAATGGCGAATTTTAAGATGGCGGCCATGAATGACATTCACTCCAAAAGCTGCTGCCCCACATAAAACCTACGTTAACATCATCACATTTCAATTTTCCCTTCAATCTTCCAACTTATGAAGGTGCCCAAGGACTTCTGACTCGCCCTATATATATATATATATATATATATATATATATATATATATATATATATATATATATATATTGACAAATTTAAACTGTGCTGAAAGAGTAGAAAATTTTAGTGAGTGGGGAGAAATCAGAAAGGAAGCCTCCCCACAGGCTTCAATTTTGGGTCCACTTCTGTTTCTTATCTGTATTAATGGCTTTCCACTTAACATTCAAGAAGCAGAACTGGTACTTTTTCCAGGCAATACTAGTATTATTATAAATCCAATTAGGGTGACAGCAACGCAAGAGATTGTTAATGATGGCTATCAAAGAATTATTAAGCGGTTATCTGAAAGTGAACTCTACCTAAATTTTGAAAGAAAAAAAACCTACTCTATAATTACATCTATACAACAAATAGAGACATACGAACAATTGTTGCACACATGAACAAGAGATAGTAAACAGTGTAGAACGATCCAGATTTTTGGGCATAAATATTTATGACAAGTTGAACTGGAATAAGCATTTATTGCTCTTCTCAAATAATTACGTTCAGAAACTATTGCTCTTCTAGTCTTGGAAACAATCGAATCAGCCTCCCGACGTATTTTGCATATTTCCACTTAATAATATCTTATGGAATGATTTTCTGAGATAATTTACCACTTAGAAGGAAAGAGATCAAAATACAAAACTTTATGAGGTACAAAACGCGTAGCTGTGCCTATCATTGTTCCTTAGAAATAATTTTGTTTAGTCAGGGAAACACTTTACGCTAATCTTATACATCTAAATTTTCAATAACCACTTACTGTGACACAGATAAACGTGTACAATGCATTTAGACAAATGGCCGAAGACGAAGTAGATATTCCAGAACTCGAATGAGGAACAGTCGGCAACATCAGCAATTTAGAAGTAGATGTTCTTGGAGTAGTAAAGCGACTTAAACCATTTCATAAAAGCAAGTCTTCCGGTCCAGACTGTATATGAATAAGGTTCCTTTCACAATATGCTGATGCAATAGCTCCTTACTTAACTATCATATACATCTCACTCGACGGTAGATCCGTTCACAAAGACTTGAAAGTTGCACGGGTCACACCATTATTCAAGGGAGGGATTAGGAGTAATCCACTAAATTACAAGCCCGTATCATTAACGTCGATATGCAGCAGGATTTTGGAACGTATATTGTGTTCGAACATTATGAATTATCTCGAAGAGAATGGTCTTTTGGCACACAGTCGACACGGGTTTAAAAAACATCGTTCTTTTGAAACACAGCTGAATCTTTACTCACACGAAGTGCTAACTGCTATCGACAAGGTGTTTCAAATTGATATCGTATTTCTAGATTTCCAGAAAACTATTGACACCGTACCTCACAACCGGCTTGTAACCAAATTGCGTGCTTATCGAATATCGTATCAATTATGCGACTGAATTATTTGTTTTCTGTCTGAGAGGGCACAGTTCGTAGTAACTGGCAGGACGTCACCGAGTAAAACGGAAGTGATTTCTGGCGTTCTCCCAAGGCAGTGTTATAGGCCCTGTGCTGTTCCTTATCTATATAGACGATTTAGGAGACAATCTCAACAGCCGTCTTACGTTGTTTGCAGATGATGCTGTCGTTTGTGGTAAAGTCATTAGAGGATCAAAACCAATTGCAAACCGATTTAAGTAAGATATCTGTATGGCGATAAAATTAACAATTTACCCTAATAAAGAAAAGTATGAGGTCATCCACATGAGTACTAAAAGGAATCCCTTAAACTTCGGTTGCATATTAAATCAATCGAATCTGTAAAGGCAGTAAATTCAGGTAAATACCTACGAATTACAGTTACGAACAACTTAAATGGGAAATAACACAGAGAAGATATTGTGGGGAAGAAGAACCAAAGACTGCGACTTACTGGCTGAGAAGATGCAACAGATCTGCTAAAGACACTGCCTGCACCACGCTTGTCCGCCCTCTTTTGGAGTACTGCTGCCCTGTGTGGGATCCTTACGAAACAGGATTAGCGGAGTACATAGAGTAAGTTGAAAGAAGGGCAGCACGTTTTGTATTATCGAGAAATAGGGGAGAGAGTGTCACGGACAGAAAAGGGATTTGAGGTGGATATCATTAAAACAAAGGCGTTTTCCGTTACAGCGAGATCTTCTCACGAAATTTCAGTCACTAACTTTCTCCTCAGAACCCGAGAATATCTCGTTACGTCAACCTACATAGAGAGAAATTATCATAATAAAATGGGAAATCAGGGTTTGCACGGAAAGATGTAGGTGTTCTTTTCTTCCTCGTGTCGTTCGAGAACGGAATAACAGAGAATGAATGCTCTGGCAGGCACTTAAGTGCGATTTGCAGGGTAGATATCTACATGTAGATGTCGATAAAAGCGATTGCTTTTGTGTCACCAGCTTCCGTCATCAGAAAAAAAGATGTCAAACGTCACGATGTAGTATCCATTTCAGGCCAGTTTACGGGTCTAGTATGCTAAACAACATTTCTTTAATTTCGAGTATTCTAACGATCCACGTGGTTGAAACACTGTTGTATCCCTGAACTCGTTCCACTTGCGAAAACAGCCGTAGCAGTAAGCAGTGATACTACTGGTGGTGTCGGTGGTATTTATAGAGAAAGAAACACAACGAATGTGTGAGAGAGAAACTGAGAGCAGAAGATTTCTTTTCGTTTCCTGTTTGTTTTGCACGTAATTAAAACCATACGTTATTCAGTGTTAGTCCATTGTGTATTTTATATCCTTACAAATTATAAATTCCATTTTATGAGGAATAGAAATTAGGTGACCTCTTAACTTCGGCACTTTTGTGTAGCCAAAGCAATTATTTTGATGTAAGTGCAGTTTACATGCACAAATATAAACAAATCTATATGATTATTGCTGTTTCTGTACTCCCTAGAAATTATTCGTGATGATAAAAGGCAAGAGTGTCATGTTGTTATTGATAAATGCTAAAGGTGTTTATGAATAACAGAAATATGGTTTATAGTTTAGTATGCTCGACGAAATGTTGAAGTGAGGTTTTATTTTTCTGTGTTGCGTTCTTTTTGTTTAAATTTTACTTTTTTTTTTTTTTTTTAAAGGAAATAGCGTTTTCTTGCGCTGCATGATGAAACTGTATTTTCTTTTTATTTTTTCTACGACATCACTTTGTTTCACGTTACAAAGCAACAACTTTAGAGAAAAACCTGGGTTAAACATTGACAATTTCTATTTTTCTGAAAGTACTGTTTGTTTTTAAGTGAGAGAAAAGAGGATAAATATGTAGAAAGAAATGTTCTGTAAGTTACGCGACCCATTATGTGTCCTCTCTCATGTTTTAGACGGTTCACCGCTTCCGGTCTCTAGGGGAATCAAGTAAGACACGGACAGAATACGCAAACATAGCGATCGAAATGAGGTAATTACCGTTAGGTAACTACGCAACACACTGTGACGGTACGTCACATACATGGACATTTGGAGAAAGAGAAAGGAAGTTTTTGTTATGAGACGTGTGAATTACAAAATATTTCAAGACTGTGTACGTGTGCGCGATGTATAACAAATAGTAAAGAACGTAAGTTATTATTATCAAAACACAAATATCGATGTAATTAACAAAACACATTTTTTTTGGTTTAATCTCTGTGTAACACAGGCCATGAAGATCAAAGACAATGCTCTTATTGAACTAGCTCTCCTGTTTTGTTTCGTATTGCGGTAGGCCACCATCGTAGTGCTGTCTGATAATTAGCGTAATTTTTATCTGTATTTTGAAAAATACAATAGAAACTGTCATTAGAAAGTGTGTATTATTGACTTGGTTGTCACCTCTCATAATTGCAACCATTAATTATTATTAACAAAATTTTTACAGAACTTAGTAGTGCCGGGAGTTCATCTCCCCTAGCAGAATTTAGTCGGCCATTACGCTGACTGTATTACTTAGTTAAAATATCATGTCATAATATTAAATGTAAATGCGAGAGACTTCTCAATTTTGATCTTTCATTAATTTCAAAGTTAAAAAGAGTCAAAATAGATTTGGTTTATTAATATTTAGAATACTGAGTGAGTTCAGTATGTTTGATTTTGGTCGCCTAACGGCAGACGAGATTCTCTCCAGTGTGGCCTTGCAAATAATAAAAAAGAAATATTGAAAAGCATTACATTCCGCAATATCTCAGTTAATCTTTGTGTAATTTGGTACATGAATAACCAGTAGCCCCTGAGACCCATATTAATAATTACAGTTTGCGTAAGAATACGCATATTTTCTTTTCTAAATAGCAGCTATCACGCAAACTATTTATTAGAAGGCGGTGAGTCGCCCGCTGTGTTTAAAAAAAGTATTATATCGTGCGTACTTCGGGCAGCCGATGTCCGTACGAGTGTTATTGCGGTATAAGTTAATTAAAAGTCTCATGCTAGCCCACAATATTTAAAGCCACCTCAACCAAAATCATAAAATATATAATTATAAACAATAAAAAATATACACTTATACCGTGATAAGTAAGAATCAAGTAAGACACGGACAGAATACGCAAACAAAGCGATCGAAATGAGGTAATTACCGTTAGGTACCTACGCAACACACCTAACATAAACGTAACACTGTTAGAATTTTAACTGACCAAGGCTGCCAGGAAAACTACCGTAGTCTACAAATGTGTTAATAAGACGAAGTTTGTCGAAATCCTCGGGTCTCCAAGTTCAGTCATACCCCAATGAAAAAATAGAAATAAATAATTGAGTGGCTCAATGTGTTTCAACAGGGGAAGTTCTTATATATCTTAGAGACAAGATGACGACGTCTATAGAAACTTCGCATCCCTGATTATCTTTGAAATACTCCCCCTGGCTTATTATGATCCTTGTGCAACGTATCTTTATAAAGTTAAAAGACAAAGAAATGATACTTCTGATTATGGTACTGTGAACAATCCGGAGTACATGTAATGTTACTGTAAGCTTTATGATGTTGCACCAGGTCTTGGTCAGCAGTCTTTAAGGACGCTGGATCCTAAAGCAGTACTGAGATACCAGCCGACCAGCAATTCGCGACTTCTCTGTCAGTTAACATTATGTAAAGAATTAGAGAAGGGAAACGGCGTTCACAGTCCCCGAGATTATTTGTCGCGTTAGTCCGAGCATTTGGGTAAATGTGGATTCTGAAAAGTACAGTTTGTACGGATATATTACTTAGTCACAGTAGCAGTAGCACAATTGGTGTGACTATTATCAGGTTATAGTTTTATATTGGTACGAAGTAGGTTTTCCCTTTTAATCTCCTTATTTTTTCTGTTTGTTTTGTAATAGTGCTTTTGTATTATTAGTGTACTTCTGTAATATTAGTATGAAGCAACTAGTAAGAGTTTAATAAAAATAGTTTATTATACACTAAAGTGTAGCTTGTTTCAGTTATCCAAAGAATATGCTGTTACTGTGAAAACTAAATAAATTTGTTAAACATGATAAATCTCGGCTGCAAGTATCAGCCACCAGTTTCGATAAATTATACTGATATTTTACTACTCTATCGCTCCGTAAATTCTACAGTTATTTTACGGTTCTATAGCTATCTGCGTGAGTGTAAGAATCAGAAGCTTTTTTGCCAGAGACTAATATGCAGCGCTATTCTGCAGTGCTTAGGTAGTGTCTAATTTTCATAGCATTTTATTTCTTTGAATGGCCCACGTGAGACGATTTAGTGAAATATAGTTGAGCTTTTAGCGTATTACATAAAATGAAACCAACGGACCCGTGTGAAACTTCCCCACTTTTATAGCTTTAAATAATGACAGTACTTGGAGTAAGTGTAGCCGATGGGATAAGGATAGCTGTGAGAAGGAAGAGGAAACATTTAAAAATGAACCGAAAGAGGTGAAATAATAATCACAGAATTTATGATCCATCCTTCTATATACATTTCCATGTACATAATTTTGAACAAAATTCTTTACAGAGCATTACTATAGCTTGGTGTAAACGATATTTGATGTAAGAACGTAATCTTCGTGTGCTGTTTGTTTTTAGTTTTCTTTAACGGATACAAAAATGTTAGTTGATTTAGTTATCCTTGAAAAGGATATACATAATTGTCCGTGATTAAAAACGGGATATGCTTGCTTTCGCTTCTTACCTGGTATATCACTAAGGACACAATAACCTCTAACTGTACTTTGAGATTTTAACTGTATTTCATACTTTATGTAAGCACGTCAGGCCCTAGTAGAAATACGTAAACCACAATTCAAGGCGAATTTGACAAATATGTTTGTTGTTTCGGAAAGTATATGCGTTTAGAAAAGTTAACTTGTACGACGGGCAGAGTTAATACACTACCGCAGTGGTAGCAGTTATTATCTATGACAATGCTATATACAAATTATCCCGTTAATAAGTACCGGGTGATCAAAAAGTCAGTATAAATTTGAAAACTTAATAAACCACGGAATAATGTAAACAGAGAGATAAAAATTGACACACAGGCTTGGAATGACATGGGTTTTATTAGAACAAAAAAAAAAAAAAAAGAAACAAAGTATTTCTAGACGCATGGAAGATCTCGTGCGCGCGTCGTTTGGTGATGATCGTGTGCTCAGCCGCCACTTCCGTCATACATGGCCTCCCAGGTCCCCAGACCTCAGTCCGTGCGATTATTGGCTTTGGGGTTACCTGAAGTCGCAAGTGTATCGTTATCGACCGACATCTCTAGGGATGCTGAAAGACAACATCCGACGCCAATGCCTCAACATAACTCAGGACATTTTTACAGTGCTGTTCACAACATTATTCTTCGACTACAGCTATTGTTGAGGAATGATGGTGGACATATTGAGCATTTCCTGTAAAGAACATCATCTTTGCTTTGTCTTACTTTGTTATGCTAATTATTGCTATTCTGATCAGATGAAGCGCCATCTGTCGGACTTTTTTGAACTTTTGTATTTTTTTGGTTCTAATAAAACCCCATGTCATTCCAAGCATGTGTGTCAATTTGTACCTCTCTATCTACATTATTCCGTGATTTATTCAGTTTTCAAATTTATACAGACTTTTTGATCACCCTGTTCTATAAAACAAATAAAATGGTGTTTTTAATAAGATAATATGAAAAGGGTGTCTCTTATTGGGCATTAACTGATCCCCCATGGTAAACAAATCAGGTCCGAACGCTGTTGCAGAGGCAACGGAAAAAGCATGCGAAGTTCAGAAGAACGCGAAATCCCGAAGATTGGCTAAAATTTATAGACGCGCGAAATTTGGCACGGACTTCAATGCGAGATGCCTTTAATAGGTTCCACAACGAAACATTGCCTCGAAATTTGGTAGAAAACCCGAAGAAATTCTGGTCGTATGTAAAGTACACAAGCGGTAAGACGCAGTCAATACCTTCGCTGCGCAGTGTCGATGGTACTGTTACCGACGACTGTGCCGCTAAAGCGGAGTTATTGAACGCAGTTTTCCGAAATTCCTTCACCAAGGAAGACGAATGGAATATTCCAGAATTTGAAACACAAACAGCTGCTAGCATGAGTTTCTTAGAAGTAGATACCTTAGGAGTTGCGAAGCAACTCAAATCATTTGATACGGTCAAGTCTTCAGGTCCAGATTGTATACCGATTAGGTTCCTTTCAGATTACGCTGATACAATAGCTCCCTACTTAGCAATCATATACAACCGCTCGCTCACCGATAGATCTGTACCTACAGATTGGAATATTGCGCAAGTCGCACCAGTGTTTAAGAAAGGCAGTAGGAGTAATCCATCGAACTACAGACCTATATCATTGACGTCGGTTTGCAGTAGGGTTTTGGAGCATATACTGTATTCAGACATTATGAATCACCTCGAAGGGAACGATCTATTGATACGTAATCAACATGGTTTCAGAAAACATCGTTCTTGTGCAACGCAGCTAGCTCTTTATTCGCACGAAGTAATGGCCGCTATCGACAGGGGATCTCAGGTTGATTCCGTATTTCTGGATTTCCGGAAAGCTTTTGACACCGTTCCTCACAAGCGACTTCTAATCAAGCTGCGGGCCTATGGGGTATCGTCGCAGTTGTGCGACTAGATTCGTGATTTCCTGTCAGGAAGGTCGCAGTTCGTAGTAATAGACGGCAAATCAGCGAGTAAAACTGAATTGATATCAGGTGTTCCCCAGGGAAGCGTCCTGGGACCTCTGCTGTTCCTGATCTATATAAATGACCTGGGTGACAATCTGAGCAGTTCTCTTAGGTTGTTCGCAGATGATGCTGTAATTTACCGTCTAGTAAGGTCATCCGAAGACCAGTATCAGTTGCAAAGCGATTTAGAAAAGATTGCTGTATGGTGTGGCAGGTGGCAGTTGACGCTAAATAACGAAAAGCGTGAGGTGATCCACATGAGTTCGAAAAGAAATCCGTTGAAATTCGATTACTTGATAAATAGTACAATTCTCAAGGCTGTCAATTCAACTAAGTACCTGGGTGTTAAAATTACGAACAACTTCAGTTGGAAAGACCACATAGATAATATGGTGGGGAAGGCGAGCCAAAGGTTGCGTTTCACTGGCAGGACACTTAGAAGATGCAACAGGTCCACTAAAGAGACGGCTTGCACTACACTCGTTTGTCCTCTGTTAGAATACTGCTGCGCGGTGTGGGATCCTTACCAGGCGGGCTTGACGGAGGACATCGAAAGGGTGCAAAAAAGGGCAGCTCGTTTTGTATTATCACGTAATAGGAGAGAGATTGTGGCAGATACGATACGCGAGTTGGGATGGAACTCATTAAAGCAAAGACGTTTTTCGTCGCGGCGAGATCTATTTACGAAATTTCAGTCACCAACTTTCTCTTCCGAATGCGAAAATATTTTGTTGAGCCCAACCTACATAGGTAGGAATGATCATCAAAATAAAATAAGAGAAATCAGAGCTCGAACAGAAAGGTTTAGGTGTTCGTTTTTCCCGCGCGCTGTTCGGGAGTGGAATGGTAGAGAGATAGTATGATTGTGGTTCGATGAACCCTCTGCCAAGCACTTAAATGTGAATTGCAGAGTAGTCATGTAGATGTAGATGTAACTTCGTAAAATATAGGTATGAAACTGGGCATCTATGATGCTCTTTTGCCTAGTTAAAAGTTTCTTATGTTAAAATTCTTCCCCAATATTAAGTTTAGCGCAAAATCCGTACGCAGTGCAGAAGCCGTTTAAAGATCCTTTCTAACGATACCTTACTCATTCCTGTACAATCAGTATGTGTTGCAAAAAAGGGATGGTGAATTGAGAAATAATGTCTATGTCTATGGTATATCCATCTGTCAACAGAACCGAGAAACCATTTACGGCAGCACAGTGATTAGTTAAGAATGGATGTACATACGGAAGCAAGCAAGACAACGTGATTAGCATATCGATTGCTAGAATGAATATACGGTATTGTAACCTCTGAATTAGGCTGCATTAGTCCGCCAGTAGTGATGACCTCTGGTTATGAAAGTCTCTTATTATCTCGTTCATACTTATGCAAGTTTCAAGTATCCTCCTTCGCCAGTAGAGTACAGCAAGTAATTTCCAACGTGACATGTAGTGAACGCCCTCCACCCTCCATTCTCTCTCTCTCTCTCTCTCTCTCTCTCCGTTCGTTGCTCTCTCTCTCTCTTTCTCTCTCTCTCTCTCTCTCTCTCTCTCTCTCTCTCTCTCACACACACACACACACACACATACACATACACAAAATTAGTAAGGAAATGAAAAGTATATTCTATTCACAATTACTAATACGCTTAAAGTGTCAATCTATGAACCAAGAAATGCCTCCCAAGTAAATGACTGAATGTAATAGTATATGATGTAGTGTTCTAACACAAGGATTACTAATACGCGAAACAATGGTTCGGGAAGTTTACAAGGTTCTTATTTTTTGTTTTGGGTCGGATTGTAACTGGTTTCCCATGACTATCTCTCAGACGGCGTCCTATCCTTGGTAAAAATAAGTAAATAATATAAAAAAGACGAAGTGCGCACTCAAGTGACCGGTGGTACCAATGTACCAGACGCGGAGTGGCCGAGCGGTTAAAGGCGCTACAGTCTGGAACCGCACAACCGCTACGGTCGCAGGTTCGAATCCTGCCTCGGGCATGGATGTGTGTGATGTCCTTAGGTTAGTCAGGTTTAAGTAGTTCTAAGTTCTAGGGGACTTATGACCACAGCAGTTGAGTCCCATAGTGCCCAGAGCCATTTGAACCATTTTTGAATGTACCAGACGCATTACACGTAATGACGATCAGAAACGGAAATGACGAGTAGCGAAAATGAAAATACAGATATGAAGTCAGTGTAAGCCGCTTGGACTTAATTTTTCTGGCAGAATGTTCGGGTACTTTGAGGCAGCTCTGTCACACATTACAGATTCATGGAGCTGAACGCGCCGCAATGTGTCATTTAAAGAGTTAGACTGGCGTTTCGGAGCACAGTGTTCGTCATCGACGATTGTATGGTCGACCCACAGTAATTGTTCAGCCGTTCAGGTGTAAGAGTAGACACATAGGTTATCTTATCAATGAGAATATTTGTTGCTTATAGTTCGACTTTCTTGTACAAAGCTATTCGTGCCTTTTAGTACCATATAGTCTAATTGATTACGGTTATGAATAAGGTGTAGCCCATATAGTCTAACTGGTTATGATTAAGAACAAGGTGTGTGGTTTGAGGCGAGACAGACCGAAACCGGTAACCGCTGCAGCAATAACTGGTATTTTCATAAAATTAAATTTATTAAATTTTCCTCTAGACTATACAGTTGCGGACCTACCATCCCGAAGAAGCACTCCTCGAGTTAGAAAATTCACAACTTTCGTTTGGAGACCGAAGACGATTTCTTTACTAACCTGCGAACCAGCCAAAACAGCATCGTACCATCAAAGTTTGTGGGTTCACTCCCTATGCAACTTCCACGTTAGGAGCGGAATCACAATTTTATCCAGCGAGGAGAAAAATGGAGGAGCTTACAACCGGATGATTGCACTGAAGAGAAAGGGGCCAATTACGTTTCCTGTCCTTCTAAAATTTGACTTCACAGAGTCTCTATTGACTGGATCAACCGTCGAAACATCGTGCATAAAAAGAGAATCAACAACTTGGCAGAACGCTCGAAAGTAGAGTATTAATCAGTCACGCCGAGGAAGACTGAGAGGTCAGAAATTGATTTACCAGTCTCGGCACCAATCACCGATACTCATAAAAAGTAAATATTTAAAAAAATATATATATTCTTCAATATCGCGTTTGCTACAAGAGTTAAGAGGAAAAAAACACACAGAAAAATTAAGTTCCTCTCTGCGTACTATCATTCACCGGCAACCACTTTCCCATAATTTGAATCGCTCACGAATAAAAGTGTTGTGTTAACGTTCAATGGGGATGCAGCCCCACCGTGTCCTTAGAGAAGGATTGAAACGTCCGAGGGTGTCAGCAGTGTCAAAGTTTGCCAAGAATATCGTCCTGTTGCAAATCGCATTACGAACGGTCGTTTCCAGCCGCAACATGTGTGGGAAACATCACCGCAAGGGAAGAGGTGGTTTTATTGACACTCTTTATGCCACCCCCTGAGGCCTTTTCGTGTAGGTGCCGAGCGGCAGCGTGTCTGAAATGTTTTCCTCGGCCAACTATCAGAAAGCCGCTTGATTCCAACGCTGGGTGTCGGTGTTGTGACCTACATCATATAGACGTCAAAAGAAGCGGTTAAATGTGCGTAAGACGGGGTGTGACGACTCGCCATCAAGTGACACGTCCACGGTATCATTGGGCAGAGCTGTGGCGAAATTTGGTGCCAATGTGGCATCATTAACTCAACTTACAGCTCATGTGTCCTTCTGAGCTGTGGCTTTTTCTTCGCAACAAGAGTTGCGCACTGCCAGAAGAGACAACATGTTCCTTCTATCCTGTAGATACAGTCCCGCTGCGGTATGGGTAACAGGTGCATCACAATGTGCGATTGAAATGGAGCACACGTGGAAACTTATTCCAAAGTGGAGGTACGCGAGATAGTACGATTCTTTCGGGGAAACCGTCTCAATTGGACACAGATTTACGGTGAGAATCTGGCGGTATGCGGACAAGATGCAATGTCGGCTCCAGTCGTACTAAACCAGTGCCAACATTTTGACCAAGGCCGCGCAGGCAAGGGTGATGCTGATCAGAAATCCAGATTTTGCACGATGCGATTTCCACACTCGCGGTAAGCTGGAAAAACATTCGGGGGTGAAAGAGATTTTCCAACTTTGAGAACATTAGCATAACAGTTATCTAATGGGTCCATTACCAAGGAGAGAATTGCTATCGCACAAGAACTGAAAACAGAAGTGGTTAAAGGCGTTCCCCAAGGTAGTGTCATAGGCTCTTTGCTGTTCCTTATTTATATAAACGATTTGGGAGACAATCTGAGCAGCCGTCTTCGATTGTTTGCAGATGACACTGACGTTTATCGACTAATAAAGTCATCAGAAGATCAAAACAAGCTGCAAAACGATTTAGAAAAAAACATCTGAAT
Organism: Schistocerca americana; assembly: GCF_021461395.2. Classification (NCBI taxonomy): domain Eukaryota; kingdom Metazoa; phylum Arthropoda; class Insecta; order Orthoptera; family Acrididae; genus Schistocerca; species Schistocerca americana. The sequence goes on from NC_060122.1 coordinate 534,023,837, forward strand.
GGTGCGAAAAGTGGCAGTTGATCCTAAATAACGAAACGTGTGATGTCATCCGCATGAGTGCTAAAAGGAACTCGTTTAACTTCGGTTACACGATAAATCAGTCTAATCTAAAAGCCGGAGATGCAACTAAATACCTAGGTATTACAATTATGAACAACTTAAATTGCAAAGAACACATAGAAAATGTTGTGGGGAAGGCTAACCAAAGGCTGCGTTTTATTGGCAGGACACTTAGAAAAGGTGATGGACCTACTAAGGAGACTGCCTACACTACGCTTGTCTGTCCTCTTTTAGAATACTGCTGCGCGGTGTAGGATCCTTACCAGATAGGACTGACGGAGTACATCGAAAAAGTTCAAAGAAAGGCAGCACATTTTATATTATTGCGAAATATGGGGGAGAGTATCACAGAAATGATACAGGATTTGGGCTGGAAATCATTAAAAGAAAGGCGTTTTTCGTTGCGACGGAATCTTCTCACGAAATTCCAATTACCATCTTTCTCCTCCGAATGCGAAAATATTTTGTTGACACCGACCTACATAGGGGGGAACGATCACCACGATAAAATAAGGGAAATCAGAGCTCGTACGGGAAGATATAGGTGTTCATTGTTTTCGCGCGCTATACGAGATTGGAATAGAGAATTGTGAAGGTGGTTCGATGAACCCTCTGCCAGGCACTTAAATTTGATTTGCAGAGTATCGATGCAGATGTAGATGTAGAACATTTCGACCGTTTTTCGTAGGTAGATGGCGAATATGCTGAAAAATAGTGTCATTCATCTGTGTCACTTTGAAGTGTAGTGCAGCATCCAAAAAATTACTTGATCCGTCTTAATGATGTGTAACTTACTTCTTTAAGTCCACTTGTATATTGTAAACTACGAGGAGCGTTCAATAAATAGCGCAACCCATCTTTTCTCGGCAAATTTCGGCTGAAAAATGCGAATTTTTTTCATAGCTGAATAAAATTCCGATAGGTGGCGGCGCTATACGTAGCCTTCGCAATGACGTCTGTAACGCAGGTGCGTTCCAAGCGGAGAGCTATCATTGAGTTTCTTTTGGCAGAAAATCAGAGTATCGGAGATATTCATAGGCGCCTGCAGAATGTCTACGGAGACCTGGCAGTTAATAAAAGCACAGTGAGCTGCTGGGCGAGGCGTTTGTCACCATCGCAGAAGGTCGCGCAAACCTGTCCTGCCGGTTGGCCGCACACAGACGTGACTCCTGCAATGTTGGAACGTGCGGATACTCTCATTCGAGGTGATCGACGGATCGCAGTCTCTGTGGGCACACTCGTGGATAGTGTGTGCCGACACAGTTCCTCGCCGCCAAACAGAAGACCACATAGAGCAACGAAGAACCAATTGTACGGAATTGCTTGCCCGTTACGAGGCTGATTGTGAAATATTTTTGTCAAACATCGTCTCGGTCGATGAAACATGGGTTCATCGCATCGAACCACAATCAAAACGGCAATCAATGGAGTGACACCACATGCCCCGTCTTCTCAAGTAGAAGTTCAAAGCCGCGCCCTCAGTCTGTAGAGCCATGGCGGCAGCCTTATGGGACTACAAAGGCGTTGTTTTGTTTGACGTTCTCCCCCGTGGTGCAACGATACTCTTTGAAGTGTACTGCAGTACACTCAGGAAATAGAAACACTTACGGGTGTTGGTCGCCACAAAAATGCAAACGAACTTCTCCATACCAACGCAAGGCCTCACACAAGTCTGCGCACCCGAGAGGAGCTTACAAAAATTCAGTGGGCTGCTCTTCCTCACTCTACAGCCCGGATCTCACTCCTTCCAGCTTCCATCTGTTTGGCCCAATGAAAGGCGCACCCCGCGGAAAGCAGTACACGGATAATGGGGAGGTTATTGATGCAGCAAGACGCTGGCTTCGACATCGACCGCCGGCCGTTGTGACCGAGCGGTTCTAGGCGCTTCAGTCCGGAACCGCGTGACTGCTACTGTGGCAGGTTCGAATACTGCCTCGGGCATGGATATGTGTGCTGTCCTTAGGTTAGTTAGGTTTAAGAAGTTAAGTCCCATAGTGCTCAGAGCAAGTTTTCGACGTCGACTAGTAGAATAGTGCCGTCCGGGTATACAGGCCCTTCCAGTGGGTTGGTCTACACTGTTGCACTGAACGGAGATTATGTTGAAAAATACGGTTATGTAGTCAAAAGAGTGGGTAATAATATAATATATATGAATCCTGAAATACTCCAGACATTACTTTTACGTCTGCCGATTTCATCAAGTCCTCATTTTTATACTCTTACTTCCGCATCTCTCAGTCAACAATGCCAACATCGTTACTAATTCTTTGTCTGATGTCTTGGTTCATATGCTTTCTTTCTGTGGGTTACGTCATAGTACAAATACAAATACGTTTGATTCCAGGGGCTCATTCGTTATTGTGGCCCTCTGCCCCGGTGCAGACTGTTAACGAAGGCCCGAGTATACGTGACAGAGTCACATATACTTGAGTGGCTCGAAGATTTCTTGAGTAATAGAAACCAGTACATAGCCTTCGATGTAGAGAGCTTATCAGAGACAGTGGTATCGCCAGGAGTGCCCAGGGAAGTGTGGTAGGGCCACACACGTTCTCTATATTGAAACGTCTCAATATGAGCCTTTCTATTGCCTCTATTGAGCAGCCTTCATCTTTTCTTTACTCATTTGCACGTCTGTTTTTTGATACATCTGTGCTTTCGATTCTGGTTAGAGCTATAAGCAACAGATTCTTTCATGAGACATCCACTGTGGCACTTTAGTACGCATATTGTCACTTCTCAATGTCTGCTTTGCGTTTGTACATCTATGGGTACACTAAAAGTATATATTGTCCCGTGATTCCTTTTGGCACTTGTTTATTACGTTTCCATTTTGTATTTCTGTGCTTCTCTTTCTCATTCCTCGTCTTCTCTGTAAGAGAGAGTGTGTTAATGTCTGCGTAAGATACTTCCCTGTACTTTAGTTCTTGGGCAGGAATTCTTTGAGTGATAGTGACATTTTAACCAGCTTTTGTGCAGAGGTTAAGTAGCTTCTGTTGGGCCAAAGAGACGGCAGTGGACATTGAGAGCAGCTATTGCAGAGCTTTACACAGGTAGCCGGAACGTATTTTCGATGCTCATTTCCGCTACTACTTGTCGACCTCAGTCCGGCTTAGAACGTCACTGATCGCTGGGTCATTGGAAGGCGAGGTTGTCTGCTCTGGTCGTCTCTTGTTATGCAAGTTTAGGTAGTTGGAATGAGTGAGGATTTGATTGAGGTTGAGATGCTAATACGTTATTGAGAAGTATAACATATCATTTAGGGAGCGTGACGTGCTTATCAACATTTCTGTTATTTAACGACATTCCTTATACTACTGCTAATTAACGATGGGAGAGTGCTTGGTCCAACCTATGTCTCGCTGTAATTAGTGTGAATCGTTTATGTATGAATATGTTGTGTACATGTTATCCGTTTGTCGTGTTATAATTTTTTCCCATGTTTCAATTTTAAATTTGTTTCCATAGTATCGAGTTTCATGTTGCGAGTGAATTGGTAACAGACTACATGCTTCTCATGCAGTGCATTAGAGCCTTGCGCTCTATAAATTTCACCCCCGCCTTCAGTGATTTCTTTTTATAACTTTTCGCTACGTATAATTTTACTTTATTTGAATAAGTTTCGTGAGTTCGGTGTTTCTTCGTGTTGGATAGCTGAACCACGTGGAGAGCCTTCAGCTCAATTTTATTTTTCATTCAAGCGTGCTGTTTAACTTGAATTTTGAATCGTATGATAATTTGCTTTTCATTCTATTTGTTTCCGTATTTCTTTTGTATCGCTGAGCTGGAGAATTTTTGGACAAGCTACCGACCACGCGGTTGAACAATAAAGTTAACGTTTCTCTGACTCATGGTGTTTTAATATAGTGTGTGAATTTCCCTAATGTTCTCTTCTCCCCGTGTGTGTATTGTGGGATGAACGTGCGTTTGCATGTAGATTAGACAAATCCTTCCTTATACCAAATCAGGCTTTTCCATTATTTTAAAATACAGTTTATGACATAGCTGCTGTATTATACAAAGAGCAACAAGCAATTCATTAATAATTGAAATTGTTCATAATTGATATTACTTGTGATTTTATTTCTGAATAAATGTTAAATGGTTTCTAAATTGTGTTTGCCAACATTGCTTGTGCTACCCGACAACTTTTTACTCTGGTTCCCTCAGAACCATTTGATTTAACTTTTTGTTTTATTTTTAATACGTTATTTGGCGTTAATACGAAAGTTTCATTTTGAATTTAATGTTTTGCTAGGGAGACAACATTCCAGCGATTCAGTGCACCCTTCATTGATTTAATTACTATTCACTTCATAAACCAGACTGAGACTTACTCCAAACAAACGGACACAAGGCTCGCTTTCAATCTTACCACTCGGATAGGATTTGTAGTTGAAGCACGAGTTGGTATCATTCAGTGTATATAAATGATCTGATGGACCGGGTGAACAGCAGCCTGCAACTGTGTGCTGATAACGCTGTAGTGTTCTTGTAGGAGCACAGAGTACAAAAGCTAATGCGAATGAGTGTGAATAACAATCCTCTAATTTTCTAATATAGTATTAGTGGTGTGCTGCTTGAGACAGCTACGTCGATTAAGTATCGAGGCGCAACGCTGCAAGGTGATACGAAATCGAAGGAGCACGCAAAGAAGGTACAAGCAAGGCGAATGGTAGACTTCGGTTTATTGCGAGAATTTTAGGAAAAAGGAGCTCATCTACGAGCATAAAAGAGACTGGGTATAGACCACTACTGCGACATATTCTCGAGCAAGCCGGCCGGAGTGGCCGTGCGGTTCTGGGCGCTACAGTCTGGAGCCGATCGACTGCTCCGGTCCCAGGTTCGAATCCTGCCTCGGGCATGGATGTGTGTGATGTCCTTAGGTTAGTTAGGTTTAATTAGTTCTAAGTTCTAGGCGACTGATGACCTTAGAAGTCAAGTCGCATAGTGCTCAGAGCCATTTGAACCATTTTTTATTCTCGAGCACTGCTCATATGGTTTTGATCCCACCAGGTCGGATTAGAGGAAGACATCGAAGCAATTCAGAAGCCTGCAACTACACTCATGTTCATAAATTGAGGATAATGCTGATACATGGTGAAACAACGCTCTGGTGGGCGGATTGCGGGTTTAAATCACCTCGGGGTATATCATGCGTTGCATTTGACCTGCTGTCGTCGCACGGAGGCGCTGGCAGCAGTCCACATACGCAGAGGTGAGTTGGTGCATGTCAGAGTACGGTGCAGCGAGTAAGTTTTCAGACCTGCTAATGGTGACTGTGTGTTAAAATTGCTCATAGGACACTATTGATGACGTTATGAGGGGTAGAACACTAGGGCGACTGGAGGCTGGTCAAACACAGCAGGTCGTAGCATGAAGTGTGATCTCAAGATTATGGCAACGATTCCAGCAGACAGGAAACGAGTCCAGGCGGACCGATATCTCGCCATCAGCGCCCGCAGATAGCCACAGAGTACTGCAGGTAGCCTTGCTCGGGACCTTACCGCAGCCACTGGAACAGTTGTCTCCAGACACGCTGTCTACAGGCGACTGAACAGACATGGTTTATTCGCCCGGAGACCTGCAAGGTGTATTCCACTGACCTCTGGTCACAGGAGAGCCCGTAAAGCCTGGCGTTAAGAACACAGTACATGGTCATTGGAACAGTGGTCCCAGGTTATGTTCACGGGTGAGTCCAGGTATAGTCTGAACAGTGATTCTCGCCGGGTTTTCGTCTGGCGTGAACCAGGAACCAGATAACAACCCCTTAATGTCCATGAAAGGGACCTATATGGCGGTCGTGGTTTGATGGTGTGGGGTGGGATTATGATTGGTGCACGTACACCTCTGCATGTCTTTGACAGAGGATCTATTACATGGCAGGTGTATCGCGACGTCATTTTACACCAGTATGTCCGGCTTTACAGGGGTGCAGTGGGTCCTACCTTCCGCCTGATGGTTGATAACGCACGGCTCCACCGAGCTGCCATCGTGTAGGAGTACCTTGAAACAGAAGATATCAGGCGAATGGAGTGGCCTGCCTGTTCTCCAGACCTAAACCCCATCGAGCACTTCTGGGATGCTCTCGGTCGACGTATCGCTGCACGTCTTCAAACCACTACGACACTTCAGGAGCTCCGACAGGCACTGGTGCAAGAATGGAGGCTATACCCCAGCAGCTGCTCGACCACCTGATCCGGAGTATGCCAACCCGTTGTGCGGCCTGTGTACGTGTGCATGGTGATCATATCCCATATTGATGTCGGGGTACATGCGCAGGAAACAGTGGCGTTTTGTAGCACATGTGTTTCGGGATGGTTTTCTCAACTTATCACTAATACCGTGGACTTACAGATCTGTGTCGTGTGTGTTCCCTATGTGCCTATGCTATTAGCGCCAGCCACGTTGTGTGGCACAACATTCTACAAGTACCCTTAATTTATGAGCATGAGTGTAGATTTGTTATCGGTAGTTTCGATCAACATGCGGTCATTATGTAGATGCCTTGTCAACTCAAATGGGAATCACGGGAAGGAACTCGACTTTTCGCTAAACACTGTTGAGGTAGTTTAGAGAGCAGGTATTTGAAGCTGACTGCAGAACAATTCGACTGCCGCCAACGTTCATTTCGCGTAAGAACAGCGAAGACAAGGAAATTAGGGCTCTTGCGAAGGCTTATAGACAGCCGTTTTCTTCTCATTCTATTTGCAAGTAGAACAGGAAACGATATGACCAGTAGTGGTACAAGATACCCTCCGCCACGTACCATACAGTGGCTCGTGGTCTACGTACAGGAATTTCACAAAAATTCGGAAAGATCACGAGAAATGTATGGTTGAACAGAAATGCAGGCGCTAGCCAAATATACAGGTAGCGCTGCTATATTTGACCACGAACGGCATATGTTCAATATCATCAACACACTGTGTCAGTTATAGTGAGAATAGTGTTCTATGTAGCTGTAAGTACATTATGTCCGAGCTAAGTGAATTAGAACGTGGGCAAAGTGTTGGTGTTTCTATAGTAGATGCATCCGTAACCAAGGTAGCCGAAGTGTTTGTCTATCAAAAGGCAACGTGTTGAAGATATACACCGCGTATAAGAAAAGCGGAAGAAACATTATCCGCTGCGTCACAACACGGACGAAAGTTTTTTGTGTCAAGTGATCGTGGCGGACGGTCATTGAAGAGGATTTTGACGAAAAATAAGGGAACGACAGCTGCAAAAGTCAATGCAGAACTGAATGTCACAGTCGCGAACCCTGTGAGCACCAAACCGACAAGAAGGGAGCTCCATAAGCAGAACACTGCAGAGAGATCTGGAATTTCAAAACCAGTCATCAGCGATGCAGAGGCACTTAAAGCGAAAGTGTGTTGCTGAAGCCATAAAACCTGGACTGTTGAGCAATGGAAGAATATCGTTTGGTCGGATAAGTTTTGTTTCACAGTTTCCAACTTCTGGCCGAGATTCCATTCCGAATTTGAAACATGGCGGGGTGTGGCGATGATTTAGGCCATATCGTGGTATTCCATAGGCCTCATGGTAACTTCACAAGGTCCCATTACTGCCAGGGGTTGTGTGACCATTTTGGCTGAGATCCATCGTGATGCTGTGCTCCAAGATGACAGGGACCCGGTTCACACAGCTCGCATTGTCCAGGACTGATTTTGTGAGCGCGAGGATGAATTTTCGTATCTCCACTGTCTATCGCAGTGACCAGATCTCAACAGTACTGAGTCTTTGTGGTCTACTTTGGAGAGAAGGTTACGTGATCACAATCCACGTCCATCATCACGAGTTGGACGTGTCACTGTTTTGCAGGAATGATGGTATGAGATTGCCTTGAAAACCGTATAGAACCAGCATTTATCCTTTACCAGACGAATGGATGCTGTTTTGAAGAACGCCAACGGTTTTTCTACACCTTGTCAGGCATAATAACGTGTTGGTTAGTGGTGTTTTCATATTTTTGTCCACACTCCGTATGTGGATGTGAATTGCTATAGAACTTGTAAGCACACTGTACCTACAGCCGTTACAAATATCTTGTAGAAGAACTGCGATGGATTTTGCATAATGTTCTGATTCTCATCGTGCCTGTTGGCCTATCGGCGGGCGGGTGGTGCGCCGGGTTTTGTCAGAGCGTTCTAATCAGGCCGCGGGTAGCCTTACGCGGCTCAGCAAACGCCCAGCGTCAATACCACACCCCTCCCCCTCCTCCCCCACCACCCACACAACTGCAGCCAATCTGTAATTTGACTCGCCAGCACAAACGCAGCGCCTGGCCGACAGAAAACGGCGCGCCTCTGTTATGACGAGCAACACCCCAAACTCGTCCGTCCTAATAACGCTTATATTCGCTCCACACCAGCCAGCGGCGTTCCATTCGCCTGTCACACCAGAAATACGACGAATCACATGCGTGTGAACTTTGGAATTAAGATGAATCGCTGTATCACAGTGCGAAACGAGGCTCAGTATGAAATTTGCTCCCCTCTTCGAGGTCAGCTGCTTCCGTAGTATTGCCGCAACTGGGAGTTTTCCTGTTTTGTTATTTTTTTTAGGAACTAGCCGTTTGTTTGGGCTCATTAAGTCAAAGACGGGGTGTGAATACCGTCGCTTTTTGCGGGAATAGCTGCTGGAGTAATATTGGTTGGTGTGTCATGAATAAGGAGCGAAGTAGTTGTCACCTCTATAACCGTGTTATGTGGCTGACAAGTCATCCCATCATTTTTTTAACAAAATTGATATTTTTTCTCTTGGGATATCGACCATTTCCCGACTGTGATACATTTAACAGGAAAGGGACAGAAGTGGACAAGCCCTGACGCCAACAATGGGCACAATGATTTTCGTCGGCATCTGCCCTTCTACATCTGAAGATTCCCCCCTTCCTCCCCCCCCCCCCCCCCCCCCTCCCAAAGAAGGCTGCATATCACATTTTTGGCAAAGTTGAGCTTTTAGTGGAACGAAGTGAAATGTCATATGATACATGCTACCATAGCAACGGATGTCTTTTTTTGCGTTCAATAGTTGAGCTATTTGCAATTGTAAATTTGACCATCCTGGAATAATTTTCTATATCAATGAAAATGGTGGATGTGACTGACGTAAGTTTCATTCCAAAGAATTTTGTATCATTAAATAAAAGCATATAAAGAAAAGGAAATACATCAAATTTGAAGCAGAATGTCAGGAAGAGTAGGACGAATAGTGGAAAATCTTATACTGCTACGGGTGGTAAAGACGTCCCTGAAAAAACTGTATAGAAAGTTGTACATACAACAACGTTGTATAAAAAATGTGCACTAGATTAATTGGTTTGGTCTAGCCGTTGGTTTGCACAAAACGACAACGGGACAGTGATACTTTCGTACAACTACCTGGTCTTGACGGGATATTTTACAGCATTAGAGGATAAACTTATTGGTCCGGGACACAGATTTTTGCCTTGGGGCCGTATTTTTGTATTAATAGGGAGAAAAAGAAGAGTAATGGATGTAATAATTATCTATGAATGGAAGTGCGTAATATCTTAAGCTTGTTTCTACTACAGCTTTCGTCACAAAGAAAATGAATCAGAATGATTTTGTTGCTGTCAATGTTCTTGAAGGAATTGTGAAGTCTCACAAACCCTAAACTACTGGTTACATGGCTGAATATCAATACAAATGATCTGAATGCATTGTAGCTGTGTCTTAGTCTTAATGTCATTCAACTTTGGATACGTCATTCTCTGCTAAAAGCAAAAAAGAATATCAGCCTCAATTTAATGTTCCTACACCTGTTGCGAGGTTTCCTTTGTTGTAATAATGAGCTTTTTCCTTTACTGGCAGAGAAATTAAGGGACTTGCTGGATATGTGTAAATACTTCGATGTAGAATACAGAAAATTATATGTGGACTTAAACTTCTGAGTGAACAGTTCAATTTATTTTTTCTCTTTTTATATTTTCCTTGTTATTTTTCCATGTCCTATATAGAACTCGTTTCTTTTAGTTTCAAGGCAAAATTAAATAAATGCATTGTATTATTGTAGAATGTCACATAATATATTCTGTTAATACTTTTTATATTTTTTTTGCCATTGTAACAGAAAATTAATATTTCTCAATGTTGTTGTTGTTGTTGCCGTTGTCTTCAGTCCTGAGATTGGTTTGATGCAGCTCTCCATGCTATCCAACCCTGTGCAAGCTTCTTCATCTCCCAGTACTTACTGCAACCTACATCCTTCTGAATCTGCTTAGTGTATTCATCTCTTGGTCTCCCTCTACGATTTTTACCCTCCACGCTGCCCTCAAGTACTAAATTGGCGATCCCTTGATGCCTCAGAACATGTCCTACCAACCGATCCTTTCTTCTAGTCAAGCTGTACCACAAACTCCTCTTCTCCCCAATTCTATTCAATACCTCCTCATTAGTTATGTGATCTACCCATCTAATCTTGAGCATTCTTCTGTAGCACCAAATTTCGAAAGCTTCTGTTCTCTTATTGTCTAAACTATTTATCGTCCATGTTTCACTTCCATACATGGCTACACTCCATACAAGTACTTTCAGAAACGACTTCCTGACACTTAAATCTATACTCGATGTTAAAAATTTCTCTTCTTCAGAAACGCTTTCCTTGCCATTGCCAGTCTACATTTTATATCCTCTCTACTTCGACCATCATCAGTTATTTTGCTCCCCAAATAGCAAAACTCCTTTACTACTTTAAGTGTCTCATTTCCTAATCTAATTCCCTCAGCATCACCCGACTTAATTCGACTACATTCCATTATCCTCGTTTTGCTTTTGTTGATGTTCATCTTATATCCTCCTTTCAAGACACTGTCCATTCCGTTCAACTGCTCTTCCAAGTCCTTTGCTGTCTCTGACAGAATTACATTGTCATAGGCGAACCTCAACATTTTTATTTCTTCTCCAAGGACTTTAATACCTACTCCAAATTTTTCTTTTGTTTCCTTTACTGCTTGCTCAATATACAGATTGAATAAAATCGGGGACAGGCTATAACCCTGTCTCACTCCCTTCCCAACCGCTGCTTCCCTTTCATGCCCCTCGACTCTTACAACTGCCATCTGGTTTCGGTACAATTTGTAAATAGCCTTTCGCTCCCTGTATTTTACCCCTGCCACCTTTAGAGTTTGAAAGAGAGTATTCCAGCCAACATTGTCAAAAGCTTTCTCTAAGTCTACAAATGCTAGAAATGTAGGTTTGCCTTTCCTTAGTCTTTCTTCTAAGATAAGTCGTAGGGTCAGTATTGCCTCACGTGTTCCAACATTTCTGCGGAATCCAAACTGATCTTCGCCGAGGTTGGCTTCTACCAGTTTTTCCATTCGTCTGTAAAGAATTCGCGGTAGTATTTTGCAGCTGTGACTTATTAAACTGATAGTTCGGTAATTTTCACATCTGTCAACACCTGCTTTCTTTGGGATTGGAATTATTATATTCTTCTTGAAGTCTGAGGGTATTTTGCCTGTCTCATACATCTTGCTCACCAGATGGTAGAATTTTCTCAGGACTGGCTCTCCCAAGGCCGTCAGTAGTTCTAATGGAATGTTGTCTACTCCCGGGGCCTTGTTTCGACTCAGGTCTTTCAGTGCTCTGTCAAACTCTTCACGCAGTATCGTATCTCCCATTTCATTTTCATCTACATCCTCTTCCATTTCCATAATATTGCCCTCAAGTACATCGTCCTTGTATAGACCCTCTATATACTCCTTCCACCTTTTTGCTTTCCCTTTTTTGCTTAGAACTGGGTTTCCATCTGAGCTCCTGATATTCATACAAGTGGTTCTCTTTTCTCCAAAGGTTTCTTTAATTTCCTGTAGGCAGTATCTATCTTACCACTAGTGAGATAAGCCTCTACATCCTTACATTTGTCCTCTATCCATCCCTGCTTAGCCATTTTGCACTTCTTGTCGATCTCATTTTTTAGACGTTTGTATTCCCTTTTGCCTGCTTCATTTACTGCGTTTTTATATTTTCTCCTTTCATCAATTAAATTCAATATTTCTTCTGTTACCCAAGGATTTCTACCAGCCCTCGTCTTTTTACCTACTTGATCCTCTGCTGCCTTCACTACTTCATCCCTCAGAGCTACACATTCTTCTTCTATTGTAATTTCTTTCCTCCATCCCTGTCAATTGTTCACTTATGCTCTCCCTGAAACTCTGTACAACCTCTGGTTTAGTCAGTTTGTCCAGGTCCAATCTCATTAAATTCCCACCTTCTTGCAGTTTCTTCAGTTTTAATCTACAGTTCATGACCAATAGATTGTGGTCAGAGTCCACATCTGGCCCTGGAAATGTCTTACAATTTAAAACCTGATTCCTAAATCTCTGTCTTACCATTATATAATCTATCTGATACCTTCTAGTAACTCCAGGATTCTTCCATGTATACAACATTTCTCGATATGCGAATACAACGTTATTTCACGATGTACTGTTACAGGATGGGCAACATTCTTATACGGAAAGTTACGTAAGAATTAAGATGACTATTTAAATATTGTAAAATATACTAAACGCTTGTTACTGTTCTATAACACAAACAGTATCACCTGATTATAAATAACAAAACGTAAAAATAAATACACTCCTGGAAATGGAAAACAGAACACATTGACACCGGTGTGTCAGACCCACCATACTTGCTCCGGACACTGCGAGAGGGCTGTACAAGCAATGATCACACGCACGACACAGCGGACACACCAGGAACCTCGGTGTTGGCCGTCGAATGGCGCTAGCTGCGCAGCATTTGTGCACCGCCGCCGTCAGTGTCAGCCAGTTTGCCGTGGCATACGGAGCTCCATCGCAGTCTTTAACACTGGTAGCATGCCGCGACAGCGTGGACGTGAACCGTATGTGCAGTTGACGGACTTTGTGAGCGAGGGCGTATAGTGGGCATGTGGGAGGCCGGGTGGACGTACCGCCGAATTGCTCAACACGTGGGGCGTGAGGTCTCCACAGTACATCGATGTTGTCGCCAGTGGTCGGCGGAAGGTGCACGTGCCCGTCGACCTGGGACCGGATCGCAGCGACGCACGGATGCACGCCAAGACCGTAGGATCCTACGCAGTGCCGTAGGGGACCGCACCGCCACTTCCCAGCAAATTAGGGACACTGTTGCTCCTGGGGTATCGGCGAGGACCATTCGCAACCGTCTCCATGAAGCTGGGCTACGGTCCCGCACACCGTTAGGCCGTCTTCCGCTCGCGCCCCAACATCATGCAGCCCGCCTCCAGTGGTGTCTTCAGCGATGAGAGTCGCTTCTGCCTTGGTGCCAATGATGGTCGTATGCGTGTTTGGCGCCGTGCAGGTGAGCGCCACAATCAGGACTGCATACGACCGAGGCACACAGGGCCAACACCCGGCATCATGGTGTGGGGAGCGATCTCCTACACTGGCCGTACACCACTGGTGATCGTCGAGGGGATACTGAATAGTGCACGGTACATCCAAACCGTCATCGAACCCATCGTTCTACCATTCCTAGACCGGCACGGGAACTTGCTGTTCCAACAGGACAATGCACGTCCGCATGTATCCCGTGCCACCCAACGTGCTCTAGAAGGTGTAAGTCAACTACCTTGGCCAGCAAGATCTCCGGATCTGTCCCGCATTGAGCATGTTTGGGACTGGATGAAGCGTCGTCTCACGCGGTCTGCACGTCCAGCACGAACGCTGGTCCAACTGAGGCGCCAGGTGGAAATGGCACGGCAAGCCGTTCCACAGGACTACATCCAGCATCTCTACGATCGTCTCCATGGGAGAATAGCAGCCTGCATTGCTGCGAAAGGTGGATATACACTGTACTAGTGCCGACATTGTGCATGCCCTGTTGCCTGTGTCTATGTGCCTATGGTTCTGTCAGTGTGATCATGTGATGTATCTGACCCCAGGAATGTGTCAATAAAGTTTCCCCTTCCTGGGACAATGAATTCACGGTGTTCTTATTTCAATTTCCAGGAGTGTAGTTCCAAAGGAAAACAACAACTATTTTTCCTTTCTGAAAAATTACGAAATTGTGATATATGACCGTCTTTGATGGAGATGTCTCACTGGTTAGCACCCTGGACTCGGATTCGGAATGGAAGCTACACACATCCCGTCCAGTCATCCAGGTTAATGTTTACCGTAATCTTCTTGAACTGCTTGAAACAAATGCTCAGATGTTTCCTTTGTAAGGCCACGGCCTATTTCCATTCTCCATCACTCTCCAGTTAGCGACTGTGTTTCATTTCGAATAACCTCGTCGACGATGAGAGACCTTAAATCCTAATGTTCTGTCCTTCGAGATTTACCGTCTCTATAACTAGTGGTAGTTGTTTAGGATTTGGTACATCATTCGGTAAAAACGGAACCCTTATGGACTACTTTGTTCAAAATAGCTCTGAGCGCTCACACCTATAGATGAACTACCTATGTACATAATTAAGTTTGTACGGCACCCCTCAGACCGTGAGTCCTACTTGGATTTGTTTGGATTTTTTTTCTTACATGAGTTATGTCGACTGCAAAGAGCAGTGAAGTACATCAGATAATTTTTCCCCTCTATGAAAACAGCGTAAATATAGTCTACTAATAGACCTGGGAGGGAGATACTACCAAGGGGGAGTTACCATGAGAAAATGACAGAATAAACAACGAAAGGGTAACGTTCTGCGAGTCGGGGTGTGGAATGTCAGAAGTTTGAACGTGGTAGGGAAGCTAGAAAGTCTGAAAAAGGGAAATGCTGAGGCCCAATATAAATACAGTAGGGGTTAGTGAAGCGAAATGGAAAGAAGACAAGGGTTTCTGGTCAGACGAGTATAGGGTAATAACAACAGCAGCAGAAAATGTTGTAACGGGAGTGGTATTCGTTGTGAACAGGAAGGTAGGGTATAGATTGATTACTGTGAACAGTTCACTGATAGGGTTGTTCACTTCAGAATGGACAGCAAACCACTACCGAGAACAATATTTCAGGTATAAATACCGACGTCGCAAGCGGAAGGTGAAGAGATAGAGAAGGTATATGAGGATATTGCACGGGTAATTCAGTACGTAAAGAGAAATGAAAATCTAATAGTCATGGAGAATTGGAATGTGGTTGTAGGGCAATGAGTAGTAGAAAGGGTAACGGGAGAATATGGGCTTGGTAGTAGGAATGAGAGAGGAGCTGGAGGTGTAGAGGGTAAAACTTACAGAGAAAGATAGAGACTGGAATATGTATATAGCAAATAACTGAGAAAGTAGGTAGGAAGTTGGCGCAGGAGAAGAATCGTGGCGGGCCGCATCAGACCAGTTAGAAGACTAATGATGTGATTCTGAACTGGAAATGCGAAAGAACAACAACAGCTGAACTAAGACGGACGGGGACCGTCGAATATTGCAAACGATTTTGCATGAAGTCGGCTGAAGTAATCACTCGTGAGTTCCAAAGTGTTAAAAGCAGTCCAGCTAGCACAATGACTGTGTTAGGTTGGGGGGGTTGTTTTGGGGAAGGAGACCAGACAGCGAGGTCATCGGTCTCATCAGATTAGGGAAGGACGGGGAAGGAAGTCGGCCGCGCCCTTTGAAAGGAACCATCCCGGCATTTGCCTGGAGCGATTTTAGGGAAATCACGGAAAACCTAAATCAGTATGGCCGGACGCGGGATTGAATCGTCGTCCTCCCGAATGCGAGTCCAGTGTCTAACCACTGCGCTACCTCGCTCGGTCGACTGTGTTAGGGCTTTAAAGAGAGTGGGGTATAATAGTCGTGCACCTTCTCACAAGCCTCATATTTCTGTAGTCTATGCTAAGCGACGTTTGAGTTGATGTAAAGAGCGGCGCCAGTGAACAGTGGATGGTTGGAAACGAGTGATTTGAAGTGATGACTCACTACACCCTGTGACAACCCGATGGAAGGGTTTCGATTTCGTGAACGTCTGCCTGTGTAGTGCCAACAGGGATGTGTAGAGGGGATGGCGTCACGCAATCCGTATGTTCTTCGTGGTTGTGTTCTCCTTACTGCGCTAAGGAAAACGCTAAATACAGAAGAATATGAATTCATCTTGTAGAGCTGTGCACTGTGTACATTAGAGAAATAGTTCGGAGACGATTATTGTCATAGAATAGAATCTGCGAGTCAATAGTTTGTGGACAGCGACATACTTGAAATGGACTGGCGTGCCCAGAGTCCCGGCCTCACCCTAATGGAACACCTTTGGGATAGTTTAGAATGACGACTTCGTTCCAGACCCTAACGTCCAGCTTCACTGTCTTCTTTGGTTTCGGCTTTTGAGGAAGAATGGCCTTCCATTCCTACTCAGACATTCAGACGCCCCACGGAATGAGTCTACAGCCGGGCTCAAGCCACCATAAACGTGACGGGTGGACACACCCGATATTTATGTCCACTGATAAGTGTCCGGGTACTTTAGATCAGATAGCGTACTTCTGAAAAGTAACGCCTCCTAATTTTTTATGCGAAAACTCTTAAAACTTTTTAAATGAAATAAACATTATTAACATTCAGCATCTTTATTCTTCATTTTTACCTCTTTATTTCTCAACGTAGTCACCGTAGTGACGAACACATTCCTGCTAACGAGAAACCAGTTTGTTGAGATCGTCAGTGTAAAACGTTTGATTTTGCTGACGGAACTACAACCTCGCCTCATCACTATCAAAGTGTAATCCCCGTAGGGTATTTTAACTTTTGGAAATTTATGGAAATCGGATGGAGCCAAATCGGAACTGTATGGGAAATGATCGACGATAGTGAACCCAAGTTGCCGGATTGTTGCAGATGTCACAAACCTCGTGTGTGGTCTGGTGTTTTCATACTGAAGGAGAAAGCGCTCCATGAGAGGGTGAACTCTACTAATCCGAAACTCGATTACAGTACGCTGTTTCTCAGGCACAAAGATGGGCTTAGTTACGTTATACACCGCACATGTTACACCCTACAATTCGGAGCCCTCTAGCGGCAAGTGTTACAAATATGTAGACATGAAGAACAAACATGTAGAATGTTAGTAGCGTTTCCTTTATTCAAAAAGCTTTAAGAATGTTCACATAAAAAATTCATAGGCAGTACTTTTCAGCGAGCCCTCGTATGAAGTATGTAAGTTTTTGAACTTTCTTCTACCTTCTCTGTAATTCATATCGATCGTTATGTATTAAATTAGTCTTTTGTAAATGCTATTCCGATTTCAATCGTCCTGTATTTGCGAAATGCTGACTGGAATTACGAACAAACGCACTTGGTTTCATGAAAATTTAATGTACAGTTCAGAGCAATAGTTTCATAAATTTCAACTATCTAACTTTAATTTATTTTTGGTCTGTTCGACATACGCAGGTGAAATGCCCCAGCAGTTCATGTCTCTTTGCAGAACTTCATGACAAAGGATCTCGAAATACTGTTTGCAATTGCTTAATAAATCGATAATGAGTCGGGGTCCAAGGAAGCGACCGATAGCAGGCGATATTGGTGCCTAGATTGCAAACAATTTATTGCTAGTGTGTGGGGTCTTCTAACGGCCACAATGAAACTTGCATTCCTGATTAGCTCCCAGCAGCGCTAGCTGTGGAACGCAATATATAATGCTCATTTTATACTCAGTTTATCCTCTTAAAAGTAGAATTTTGAAAAGTGCTTTTGGTGAGTGCCTGTAGTTTCCTCCACATTTGTTTTCTCAGCCATATGTTTAGGCTGTGAGTCGATGTGCCAGCTAAAACAGTGCCCCCACGTTAACACCCTTACGAAGTCATTTCGCAATAGGGGCCTGCAGCAAATAATAACTTTTCCATCAAACTTCATACTTATAGGACCTGGAGTGTCGTTTTACCAAAAAACCGGTTAGATACCCTTAATGGTAGAATTTTGAAAGATCCTTTCTAAGCGGGCGCCTACGCAACACAAAAATAATATTGTGTCTAACTTTTCACGTTTTTAGGCCGAATGGTTTAGGCTGCACGCTGTTATGTTAGCCAGTTAGTAAGTTTCTCCTTTTGCAATATTGTGAAGTAGATGAACATGTGGTCTCAATATCAGAACAGAGCAGGAAAGAATCAATACTATTCTTCTTAACCCAGTCTAGGCAGCACTTCCCTGGATATGGACTACGTAAAATACGAGTAGGGTATTCATAGCACCATCTCGGTTGAATTTCGGAGGTTCGAATTACCACACAGTTTACAAAAAGTATGATTTTCCAGATATTTCAAATACATATCTGAACGGAACCCGATTT
This sequence comes from Schistocerca americana, assembly GCF_021461395.2. Classification (NCBI taxonomy): domain Eukaryota; kingdom Metazoa; phylum Arthropoda; class Insecta; order Orthoptera; family Acrididae; genus Schistocerca; species Schistocerca americana. Next base: position 534,042,133 of record NC_060122.1, read on the forward strand.
AATCCCTCTTGAATACCATTTGTCACACGTATTTTACTGACGCGAGTAAAATGTTTTTATTTAAACAGTCATTCGCAGGTATTCGAAGATTGAGGGTAATTTTCGTTCACGGTTTTAGAGAGAGACACGTGCAATCACAATTTAAATTCTTCCAGACCTTTGTATGTAGTTCTTTATTTTAATTCCATGTAGGCTCTGTGTATGCTACACATCGCACACAATTTTTTATCGCTTTAATCGGATTTATTCATAGGACTGCTGATACGTTAGTGATGCTGCGTTGTAGATTGTCTGTAGTAGCGTCCACAGGTTGATTGCAATCAATAACTGAGAATATACGAATGGAGAGATGGGGACACATTATGAAAGTTGAGCTATCTGTTCTAGCAGAATAGAAATGCGGAAAACACAAGTCCGAAAATAATTTATTGGACTCACCAAAACGAAACAATAATACGATCTTCTAAAGAAGAACAGTATCGATCCCAACTGCGGAGCGTCACCAATATAAAGAACACATCATAATAAAAAGACCCGACTCTTCACGTGGAGAGATCACAATAAAATAATTCTACAATGTCAAGACGTTCGTCGACTATACCAAGTCCATCGGCAGGAGATCGGCCAGCTAGAAGAGGCGTCTGGCCGTGGCTGTCGGGGTGGCAGCTCTGTAAACGTCAAATTTTGTTTCTTTTTTTCTTTATTGTATTTCAATGCCCCATATGGGGCAGACAGTAAATTCAGAACATGGAGACATTGAAAAAACAACAGAAAAGAGGAAATACGGCTAAATAGACAAATAAAAGGGGGAAATATAATGGAAGGTAGCGTAAAAAAGGGGCTGACTGTAAAATGGTGACAAAAAGCTAAAAACTGTACACAAAAAAACCCACACATTGTGACGATTAAAAGAAACACAAGGCGACGGATGGCCTGAGCATAAAAGTGACGATGTGCGGCGTAGTACATAACAATCACTGACAGTGTCCGCCTCCGTAGAGCAGCGGTAGCGTTACCGCCTACCACGCATGAGGGGCCGGGTTCGATTCCCGACTGAGTGCTGTGTGTCCTTCATCATCATTGACACACAAGTCGCGCCAACTAAAAAGACTTGCAATACGGCGGCCAAACCCCGAAGGAGATATTCCAGCCAATAAATGACACACGATCATTTCATTTCATCATTGACAGTAACACTAGGTACAATTCCAGCACACAATTAACATCACAGCTGTTGACATCACGGGAGAACAGCACCAAATACAACACTGACGTAGCACACTGATGACGATGAACAAACTGAGAGGATCTGCCAGAGGAACGAAGACAAGGGAGAGGGGGGCGGGGGAGATATACTTCCAAGCGGTGCGCCGCCCTATAAAGCCCGTTTGGCGGATGTACACTACTGGCCATTAAAATTGCTACACCAAGAAGAAATGCAGATGATAAACGGGTATTCATTGGACAAATATATTATACTAGAAATGACATGTGATTACATTTTCAAGCAATTTGGGTGCATAGACCCTGAGAAATCAGTACCGAGAACAACCACCTCTGGCCGTAATAACGGCCTTGATACGCCTGGGCATTCAGTCAAACAGAGCTTGGATGGAGTGTACAGGTACAGCTGCCAATGCAGCTTCAACACCATACCACAGTTCATCAAGAGTAGTGAGTGTCGTATTGTGACGAGCCATTTGCTCGGCCACCATTGACCAGACATTTTCAGTTGGTGAGAGATCTGGAGAATGTGCTGGCCAGGGGAGCGGTTGAACATTTTCTGTATCCAGGAAGGCTCGCACAGGACCTGCAACGTGCGGTCGTGCATTATCCTGCTGAAATGTAGGGTTTCGCAGGGATCGAATGAACGGTAGAGCGACGGGTCGTAACACATCTGAAATGTAACGCCCACCGTTCAAAGTTCCGTCCATGCGAACAAGAGGTGACCGAGACGTGTAACCAATGGCACCCATACCATCACGCTGGGTGATACGCCAGTATGGCGATGACGAATACACGCTTCCAATGTGCGTTCACCGCGATGTCGCCAAACAAGGATGAGACCATCATAATGCTGTAAACAGAACCTGGATTCATCCTAAAAAATGACGTTTCGCCATTCATGCACCCAGGTTCGTCGTTGAGTACACCATCGCAGGCGCTCCTGTCTGTGATGCAGCGTCAAGGGTAACCGCAGCCATGGTCTCCGAGCTGATAGTCCATGCTGCTACAAACGTCGTCGAACTGTTCGTGCAGATGGTTGTTGTCTTGCAAACGTCCCCATCTGTTGACTCAGGCATCGAGACGTGGCTGCACCATCCGTTTTAGCCCTGTTGGGTAAGATGCCTGTCATCTCGACTGCTAGTGATACGAGGCCGTTGGGATCAAGCACGGCGTTCCGTGTTACCCTACTGAAACCACCGATTCCATATTCTGCCAACAGTCATCGGATCTCGACCAACGCGAGCAGCAATGTCGCGATACGATAAACCGCAATCGCGATAGGCTACAATCCGACCTTTATCAAAGTCGGAAACGTGATGGTACGCATTTCTCCTCCTTACACGAGGCATCACAACAACGTTTCACCAGGCAACGCCGGTCAACCGCATTTTGTCAATGAGAAATCGGTTGGAAACTTTTCTCATGTCAGCACGCTGTAGGTGTCGCCACCGGCGCCAACCTTGTGTGAAAGCTCTGCAAAGCTAATCATTTGCATATCACAGCATCTTCTTTCTGTCGGTTAAATTTCTCTTCTGTAGCACGTCATCTTCGTGGTGTAGCAGTTTTAATGGCCAGTAGTGTATCTGCCGGAACTATTTGCGATCACGTGGTTGGCGTATCAAAGTAGTTCCTGCTCTAGCTGCGACCTCTGGTGAAGCTGTTCTGCGAGCTCCGCGTACAGGAGTGGTCCCTGGTGACCGTTGTTGGAGACCTGGTGTTGTGTTGTGGCCAAGGGTAAATACTTGTGTTGACGACACAGACTACGTAAGGATTTCCTGGTGAATATATGCCCTGTGATACAGGCATCCCGTGTTGTTGGACGTGAAGTGGGATGCCGATGCAGTAGGCGCTACGATGCGTGAAGTGGGCGTCAACAGCAGAAGTATTCGGAAATTATAGGTAGGAACCTCGGTAACAATAAAATTTTGGGTGACGCCCAGAGACCTGTTCAGAAAAGCCTAATGGTTAAGGTGATTGCTCGGCATGAACGGATTCGATCCCCGTTTTTGTAGATTCGATGGCTGTAATGAGTGGTCGGACTGCTTTTTTCTGATTCTATTGGACCAGACGTGGCGAAGCTTGGCTCACGATCCATACGCCTCCAGAGGGTATTCCCCCTCCGACCCGGTGCCCTCACAGCCTACTGTTTGCTTGTTTGTCTGCACTATACGAGGATTTACTCATATTCGCTTTAATTCCGTTGTTCAGAATAACAGGCTAACATATTTTTAGTGCCGTTAAAAATGTGTCGAGAAATTAATGGCTTTCAAAAATGCTCTTCAGTTTGTACCGACAGAGAACCGGCTATGATCGGTTGCGATATTGGCTTCATTTGACAATTAAGAAAAAAAAAATAATAAAAAAGTTTAACTTATTGAATTACTCATTAATAACTGCTATGTGGATGATGCCAGAATGCGGTCCGAATTCAAAGATGTAACGAGAGTTACGAATATAATATGTGGTGGAAATCTATCACTGTTTCAGCGAAAATAGAAAAAAAATTATAAGTTGACGCTGATAGGGGAATATACTTCTTCATTCCGAAATTCGTTGGCTGAGTTGAGAAAAACGGCTAGCTGGTTTTTACCCTTAGAAAAGAAATTATCAAGTTTCTGAATAAATAACAAAAACTAGGTACTGTGCAATTTGAAAATAAACTGAAGGAGTCAACTTTTTTTTATTAGAATTAGCACTTCTATCTGATTTTACAATTTGAGTTTACGTTTCAGGGATATATTTACAGCTATTAATAGATTCATGTGGAAACTTACGTTGTTTAAATTACAACTAAGCAAAGAAAATATTTGTCATTACCCAAGTTACCGCAGTTTGAATAAGAACAGAAGGAAGTAAAATTTTCAAGATTTAGTTTTATGGTTGATAAAGTCTCCAAGAGTACATAGGCCGTATTAAGATTTAAGTGTCTAGAACCGGATGCTACTTTATTTAATAATGCGATGAAAACTAGTCTTGGAAGTGTTATAAGTTTTTAATTTGCGAAAGGATTCGTTCATGCTATCCAGAAAGAAAAAAGATGCTGCGGTTTATGAACTCATGTTTAATGCGACAGAATGTGTTGGGCTGAACATTACGTAACAAATCGACCCCTCAACTTATTCCAGGATCATCTGCAGCTGGATGTATGACTGAAACAATATTGTTATTGCGATGTATTATATTATGTTTAGTAAGCCGTTGTTTGTAAAATGTTCTAGAGAGAGAGAGAGAGAGAGAGAGAGAGAGAGAGAGAGAGAGAGAGGCTGCAAATTCTGGTGGAGCAACTGTTCTCATACGAGCAGCATTCCGTGCGGCAAAGATTGTTCATACGCTGCAGCTGACCGCTGTTCCATTCCAAGGCGTCAGCGACTACAATATATACATTGTTAAAAGTGGAGATAACGCTGTTAGTTTATTCATTGTAATGGTCGTAAAATGATTTAACTTGGGTTTAGGAAGCAGTATCATTTTGGTTGAGTCAAGAAAGGATATCTGACCGTGAGAGTGTTTCTCTCTACAACTAATCGATTTCGAAGGTATGGGCTACCTGTGAATTACGTGATTCAGTCGTTGGTACTTGTTGTTTTCGAAAGGATTAGCAGAGATTTCGTAGTGATATTTTATTTGTGAGTTTAGGTTCAATCAAGGTACGGGAGTTTAATTGAATCAGGATTTCTAAAGCACAAGCGTACTTTTGGCGCGTAAATTTGTTATGTAATCTGAAAAGCTAGGTATAAACTTGAGAGTTTTGTACCATCGGTGAGCTATTGCAAGAGTAATACGTGTCGTGTAAACAACAGTGAGAGTCAGTTCGCCGGCAGTATAAAATAATGAGGCAAAATCTAAGATAGTCGCGCTCTGCGAGTTTAGATTTCTCGTATAGACGGCAACCTGCAGCTCTCTAGAGCTCCTCGCCGTAACTCTCAGGGAAAATTAAAAAAAAAAAGTCTCTACCGGCATCGTCGGGAGGGCTGAGAGTACTCGGAGACTGCTGAGCCGCCATATTGCGTCCCACATTTGTGCGATATTTCACAGTTTGTGCACTGCGGCATCTTGGTAATATATTTTAACGTTCTCATACACACATTAGATAAAAGTACCCACTGTGCGTTTTGAGCCATAATATATGGCCGAAGCCCGTTTCTGAGTGAAGAAATCGCCCGTCTTACCTCCTAAAAGAACAGCAGGGGCAGCTAACCTGTTTCGAAGACTTAAACAGTGCTACGCAGCAAATAATATATAATAATATCATAGCCATATTATACAGAATTAAAAAACGAAAATAAAAACAGTTGTGACTAAAGAGACTCGATTCCACGTTAATATGGTTAAAAGATTGGTTCGCTGCCCACTGTGCCACATCAGCAATGCAAGTAGCCCCTTTATAAAGGTGCGCCGTGTTTGTTAAGACAGTTGAGACTACTGGCTGTCGTTTGGATACGCACTGTGAGTGAACACCAACAATATGTCGGCAAAAAAAAAAAAAAAAAAAAAAAAAAAAAAAAAAAAAAAAAAAACCACAAAAAAAATACTTTTGTAAAAAGCTGCCAGGAAGTGGACTCAGAACGAAGTAGTGCATTAATTAGTTTGTACTGGGAAAGGTCAGCGTTATGGAATGTACACTCACTGGACTACGGCAACTAAGAAAAGGAAAAATTTACCAGAATATCCACAATTCAAGGAATCAGACAAAGTAGTTTTATGATACAGATTAATTACCATAGAGAAATAAATGAAGTTATATTTGGAAGTAATCGTTCTGTAACTCGGAAATAATATAGCTGTATCTATAATTTTATATCACGTGGTGTTTATTGTATGTCGAACTGACCTTCACGGTAAGTCAATACAAGTAAAAACGTTCAAATAAATGTATGTCTGGAAATGCTTTATGTATCAGATATCCCCCCTGTTTGGCCTTTGAACGTCTATGGGTTTCAATATGAAATTGGTGTAATATTAACTATATATGACGGTAGTATCTGTTCCGAAAGAACAGTTACCGTAGATGACCATGCAGCTTTGCTAGAAATGAAATGATAATTAAACATGTCCCCAATGAAGTACATCAGCGCCTGTTTGCAACTGGGGTGTCCATTTAATAACCATTTCATGGTGTAATATTATTTCATCGTAGCTGTTACTTTATCAGGTATTAAAGAGAATAAATGTAGCTGATGCTAGAAAATGTCAGAAGCAGTCTGTCCTTAATAGTAACGGATTCACGCATAATTGTGTCTAGATTGGCAACTTTGCGTCCATTTATAAAGAGTATTTCTTCGAACTCCAACGCTGTCATTCTCGTAGAATAAATCGGCTCTCTTGTCCAATACGGACGCGGTCATTTATGTTTCCTCTTTGCAACTAGAAGTATTCAAAGTGCCGTGCAGCCCGACGCTCATCCATCGCAACCTCTTCCTTCACGCCCAGAACTACCTGAGAAAAATCTCGCGGGGCGTCAGCTCTCACAGACTCTTACCTTGAGTGTGTAAGCGCTTCCAAGTACGTACTTGTAGACTTGCATTTCATGTATGGTTAAGTACAGTGAAAGACATTAAAAGACAAACTAATGTGCAGCGAAAACTTTCATAACGGGCATAATCCTAATTTGATTAAATGACTCATTGTCGACGGAAACATACGAGAATTCGTTCAAGCCAGAGCATGGTCTGGTTATAACAGAAGAATCTGTATGGGTGATGTAGGACTGCGAAGATACGATTCTTCAATAAGCACTCATCAACTTGCCCGTCAAGTATACTATTTGAGAGATACAATGTGGGGAGTACTGGTGGAGCAACAACAAAAACAACGTGTGTAGCAACAAGGTCTAATACTTGTACTTTTGAATTCAGTATCCGATTGTTTCAGTGCATTACCTAGCATTTAGGCTGGAGGATCAGTAGATTGAACAGGTGGTACGGTGCTAAGTTTTTGATAAGCTGTGAAGCTGCCAGGCGGTTAAATTTTTGATATACAGCGTCAGTTATTTATGTCAATAAGAAAAGAAATATTAATTTACGGCCATTAGTTTTGTACCTCAAAGTAGTCTGTTTAGGATCCTGTGTTGTCTGTATAATGTTGATCGACACAGGTTTGGCACACACTGTATCCTCCTTCAATCAAAATAAAAATTCGTTTGTCGAACAAGTTACCTTGTCGAGAAGAAGAACGCTCATTTTATTTTCTAAGGTAATGAAAATACAAATAGAAACGCTACTCGATGGAATCGTTGATAAAAAAAATTTCTAACATCGTAATACACAACTTTGGGAGCAATTACTGACGTTATGGCAGAGTAAAGACGTTCATTTTAGCGTTATCGTTGTTATGGCCACTATGATTTCTGGTGAACTGTAACGAATTTCTTAAGATAAATTTCATTACATAATTTAGGCGGTTATGAAGCTGTAATTTAGAAACTACCTCATTAAAGAAGGCTGAACAAAACGACCTTGAATAAGAGTGACTTGTTATTGTTATGAGATCCATACGTGAGACGAAAAATACACCTTCTTAAAAAATAGTCTGTACATCATTAACGAATTATAACTGAAAAAAAGTTACTTAAGAATTATATCTTCTTCGAGACATGTCATGACTATTGCAGCTAATTGTTTCAGAAGCTCTGGGACCTGTGACTGTTTTGCTCTAATTGTGATGAGTACGCACAATCAGTAGCAGAAAAGGTTATTCGATACATACTAACTGCGGCTGTTACATTTCTGATTAATGTGATACAGACTGATGTGCAGAAATTAATGTACTATGTTTTTCTGAAGTTATGGGACAGAAAAACAAAATACTGCGTTTCTACAAACTTTATTTAGAATTTTCTTTGTTACTGTATGTTTACTCAGACTGACTAATATTTGTGTCAGCTGCAAAGAGAATTAATTTTGTTTGTTGTACGGCAACTAAAACTTCGTTCGCCGTTATGACTAACACTTAAGAACCTCAGATCGAGCCTTGTGGAACGTCAGTAACTATACTGGTATAGTATATATGGTCGTGTATTGTGTTCTCGTTAGCATTTCGCTGATTCCACTGGAATGAACATATGTTGCTTATCACCTTATGCCCGGAGCTAGTAATCAGCCGAATTTGGTAACAACCGTCAACGTCCGAAAGCGCTATCTTGTTTGGAATGTCACTATAGACGCCAAAGAAGGAGAGGGAGTGTCTCATCGTGTCTCACTTGACTAATTAAAGTCGTAAAGGCAGATTCAGTAGAAACGACGGTAGGATGCAGAGTCTGTGAAATCGGAGTGGCACAGATTTTGCGTCGGAATCTGGCGGGCGCTCGTCGCGGTTCTTTTTTGACGCTGCCGGCAGGCCCGTGCTGTGCTGTGCTCTGCTGTGCCTCGTTCGATAACCCGCGTTGCCTCCACTCCCCACCCCTTTCCGACCCCGCACTGCCCTTGGAGACTCTTAGAGGAAGTGGGAAGGGAGGGCGGGCGCCACCCTGGGCAAATGCATTTATAAATTATTGGCACAGCGCTCTCATGCGTGGCACTTCCAGCGCTGGCGAAAAGTTCCTCCATCCAGTTCACGTGAGTGTGGACCCAGTTCAAGCACTCCTAGTGTTTGTATTAAAACACAGGGTGAGGGTCAGGGTCAGTCCTCATTCCTTTGCGTAGATACATCATAACAAGGACTCATCGCATCATCGAAATCATTGCTGAGGCGGCATTAACCATAACCGTCCAACCGTTGCCGGCAACTCAAATGGTGCCGAAAACTAAGCGCAGATCCGACGCAGCGAATGATACGGAATAGAATCCGTTAATCAAGGCGTCTTATCTCTCGGCGGACAGACAGAGGAACCTGCGCAACACACACGCCCTACCGTCTTGGCTGCGTGGATTATGGATTATTGTAATAATATTCCATTAAGGCCAGCTGTTGGCGCTCCTGACTCACCGACGTATGAACTGGCGAAACACTTGGCCTCTCTGCCCTAGCAGAAGGACTGACACATACGTAACGGATTCAGGAGAGTGCCACTCGTTGGTTCTGTGGAGTATATTGGTTCCGTTTTCCCACCAGACACCACCAAGTTCTTTCACGCATGTCTAGCCTGGAGCTGTTTCATGAGGCGTGACAACTTCTATCAACAGCTGGAAGGCGGCGCCATGGGTAGCTCACTTAGCCCATTGGTGGCCAACTCAAAGCAACATTTCGAATCATAAGCGTTGGATTTGGCACCCTGTAGACCTAAGGTGTCGTACAAATACATTGGCCAATAATGGGCTAAGTGGAGTACCCATGGCGCCGCCTTCCAGCTGTTCATAGAAGTTGTCACGCCTCATGAAACAGCTCCTGGCTAGACATGCGTGAAAGAACTTGGTGGTGTCTGGTGGGAAAACGGAACCGATATACTCCACAGAAACAATGAGTGGCACTCTGGCAAACAAAGAAACAACATCAGAGCCGATCGGGAACTTGTTTGGTTCAATTTTTATTTTCTTTAGCTCCTCAATGAAATCTCCTGAATCCGTTACGTATGTGTCAGTCTTTCTGCTAGGGCAGAGAGGCCAAGTGTTTCGCCAGTTCATACGTCGGTGAGTAAGGAGCGCCAACAGCTGGCCTTACTGGAATATTATTACAATAATCCATAATCCATACAGCCGAGGCGGTAGGGCTTGTGTGTTGCGCAGGTTCCTCTGAGTGTCCGCCGAGAGAGAAGACATCATTAAAAGTAACAGCAGTCAAAATACGATTTGCGCAATGAAGGAGACGGCCAAGGTAAATGTGTCAAGCTACAAAAAGAACCACGGAAGACAGTATAGTAAAAGTGTATCAACTAGACCAACGAATGCATAAAATTCGTGAGAGACTGTTGTATCATGCTCGCCAGAAGGAAAATAACCATGATATCGTGTAGGGTCATGTCCGTGCACTCAGTATTCAGCTGGTATCCGCCCATGCTTGCTCTCGCCATGATACGTCGAATGCGTACAGTAAGACCTGGGTTGTTTTTGTTCTATTTGTTTTGCTTTACTTGTCACTCTTTTTATCTTCCGTCCGTCTTATTTTATTATGGGGTCAGGTAGTTCACGACAGTTTATACGATTACAGTACTTTTATAGTACTGTACATTTCATGGCCCTTCACGACCGTATGGTTATTTTCCTCTGGGTGAGAGCGATACAACAGGCTTTTACCACTTTTATCTATTCCTTGTTGCTGTTGATATACTTTTACGATACTATTCTCCATAGATCTTTCTAGAACTTGAGGCGTTTACCATGCCTGTCTCCGTCATTACGCCTTTCCGTGGCTTCACTGAATCAATTAAGACAAATTGGAGACTGTGCGTTTGAGAAGGACACGGCTGGTTTCCCTCTCCATTTACCAATACAAGCTTTTGCCTAGTCTCTAACGACAGTTCCGTTGACGTGACGCTAGAGTATAGTCTTCTTTCCTTGCGCCTTTTAATTTTTTAAGCATTAACTTTTGCGGTTAATCTTCTTCCTGACCGAGCTACGCAGGAACGGCATAGGGCCCACCCTCACAGCTTTTTCTCCGCCAGTACTTCATCTCCTACCTTCCAAACTTCACAGAAGCAATCTTGCGTACTTTTTGGTGGTGTATCGCTTCTATAAGAGGAGAAATGTCTTAAACCAGCCTACAGGAGTTTCTCTGAAGTTTCGAAAGTAGGTGAAAGACTCGGGGCGAATTGAAGCTGTGAGGACTCGTCGTCAGTCGTTTCTGAATAGCCCAATCGATAAAATAATTGCCTACCGAAGGCAAAGTTCCTGGCTTGAGATCTGGTCCGGCTTGCTGTTTTAATCTGTTGAGAAGCTTTATCTCAATCGTAGCGATGTCCACAAAGTATAGCATCATGATATGAAAGCTGCTTATATCTCAAGGCCGCCACTCTTTATTATAGTTCATAGGCAAAAGTGATAATACGATAGAGAGTTAAAAATATCTATGCTTTTCATTCTACAAAGCATTTACAAAAAATGGTGGTTCGACATGAACATTGTTTTTCAACAAATTCTCTGTCCTTTTCAATGCGCTTTCTCCACGGATCCTGAAGCTTAAGTTTTCCTGCCAAGAACAAGGTTTTTGTTTGTTTACGAAGCCACTTTGACACTGCTTTCTGCAACTCCGCATCGGAGGAAGATGTACGACCTTGCAAAGCAGCGTTGAGCTGCCCAAAAAAATGGAACTCGATGGGAGCAAGACCTGGACTGCAGCTCAAAACCCAATTTATTGATGGTTTCAGCGAAGTATTGAGACATGCACGGATGGGCATTCCTGTGTAACAGCAACATTTTCTCCGACAACAGATCTCGTCGTTTGCTGCGAATTGCTGGCTTTATCTTGTTTCCCAACAATTCACCGCAAGTCTCTACGTTGATTGTTGTTCTGTTTGTCATGTCGTCTTCCAGTACAGGCCCATTTGCATTTCGAGAAATGGTTAGCATGACCTTTCCTGCCGATGAGTGAGTCTTGAACATTTTGTATTTGATGATGTGGGGTGCTTGCACTCCATACTCTGCAATTTTGATTTTAGCTACTAGTGGTGAATCAAAATTTCATTGAGAGTGGCTGTCCTCTTCAAAAATGGATCGGCTTTCCCATTGAAACGGTCCAGTAATCTCTGAAATGTTTGACCTTGAGTTCTTAGCTGTCCTGGTACCGACCGAGCCGAAATTATATGAAAGCCAAGTTCATACTGGATAATCAGGTAAACAGAACTATGACTGTTGACCAAAGAAGACACTACCACATCAGTGGTAACTACCTTTGTGCTTAAAGCGTCCCTTGAACTTGCTGAATCTTTTGGCCCATCGCGGATGTTGACGAGAGACCTGCTCCCTTTTCTCTGACACTCATTCGGACTCTTTCGAACATGTCGATTTAAAAATCAACAATTTTACGTTAGACGACACCGTTACATACTGTGTTGAAAGTATACAATAAATATCACCCCCTTTCACTTTTTACGACCACAGAAATCCAATCACTTCTCATTGTTTCCTCTTGGTGCGAACTACCAGCGCTGCAAGAACGTTTACTCTGTCACTGATATAACGCTACTAAAGTGGTCGGAATCTAATGGTGCGAACATGACTGCAACAATACCACCTCTAAACTTTCCTTTGTATTAATATTATAACAAACATAATCATTTTAATTGCTACAAGAGGCTGGTCCATTATCTTTCAGACTAAAATCGACTGGAAAAGGAATAGCCAAGTCCATTACTTGCCCAGCAGAAAATACAGCAATTGAATATCATAAATCACAAGAACGTATTCAACGCTAAGTAAATAGATATCTTGTGTTTCGTTCAATTCACACAAGAGAATGTATTGCATCAATATGTCCCCTAAGCGTGACGAGCAGCACAAGAACACTCTTAGTCGTAAAAGCCGAAAGCTGCCCCTCGTAAATCAGAACATAATGGTCTGTCAAGGGAGGACAGTTCGTAGCAGTTAGGAGAGACCTTCGAAGTCATGAACTGATAACGAACACAGAACAGTCCGTGCTACATCATTGTGTAGTGTCACTGTTAGCAGTAGAGGATCCTCATTTGCTACTGATATTGAATAGCTCGTTGTAAATACCGCATTGTCTATCTCAAAGAAAAACATGCCACTGATTTTATGATTTGATATGTCTGATCTGATAATGGAATTACTGAAGCGCTGGAGTTGGATTTTTTTGCATCGTTAGACCACTGACATCGCACAGTGCTCTATGAAGGAAGAAGCCGAGCAGCAAGACACAAAATACTTCGTCAGGTTCTACAGAATTATCTGCAATAATAGACATATTACCATGAACGTACATAACTATTTACGCAGAAAGATTTTATTCCAGGGAAAGCCCATTCTCCTGTTAGAAGGAAAACAAAACGAACTCACATTTCTAACTGTAATGTCAAAATTGATGTTTCTAATATTCATTTCGTGTATGGTAAGCATCCGAATTATCTACATCTACATCCATACTCTGCAAACCACTCTGAAGGACGCCAGTCGCAGAGATGCATGAAAGACAACGAAAATCCTTCAGGAGTTGTTGTTTGGAATGAAAGCAACTCACATGCACCAAAGCGTCGACAGTGGAAATGGAAGTACAGTCTTTTTGTTAAATGTAGGGATTGTGCGAATAGACGACTAAGCGCAGAACCAATGTTTTCAGTAAACATCGACGCCTGCATACCAGTTTGATGTCGGAAATTAAAAAGCAGTTGATGCTTTTAATCATGCTATAAAATTGAATTTCTTTTCAAATAAAGAGCAATACTATTTTCTACACGGAGAACTTATTCCACAGATATAAACACATTAAAAAGGAAATGAGATGTCGGTAGGCCGTAGTTAATCTACTTACGAATTTCTGGCCTGGACTACATCATGGTCAGAGAGAGATTCCGAAATTAGTTGGTATATTGTGAGGCGTACCCAGAAGCAGATGCACTCTCAAATCTGAATTTAATAATGATGAAGAGTAGACTGAAGTTTAAACGAATCGTCGAGAAGAATCAAAGGGAAGAAATGGGATGCTGAAGAACTAATCGTCTGGAAGAATCAAAGGGAAGAAATGGGATACTAAAGAACTGAGGAATGACGAGACGTGTTTGAAGTTCATTAATACTGCAGATACAGCGATAATGAGTACCACAGTAGGTAGCACAGTTGATGAGGTATGGTCATGTCTAAAAAGAGCAATCACAAAAGTTGAACTGATGAACAAAAGTACAAGGAAGGCAACTGCGAAGAAACCTTGGGTAGCAGCAGATACTCAAGTGATCGACGAAAGAAGGAAGTACAAAAATGTTCAGCAAAAGACACTAATACAGCAATGCAAGCCACTTTTGGACTGAAATAAGTAGGAAGTGAAGGGGAGCCAAGGCGAAATGGTTGCAAAAAAAAAAAAAAAAAAAATGAAATCGAAAAAGAAATGGTCGTCTGAAGGACTGATTCAGCATACAAAAAAGTCAAAACAGCCGTCGGTGAAATTAAAGGCAAAAGTGTCGACATTAAGAGTGCAATTAGAATTTTGCTGACAGAGAGATGGCGGGTAGTTGGAAAGATCACACTGAATGCCTCTGTGAGGGGGAGGACTTGGTTTATGATTTGACAGAGGATGAAAAGGGTGTCAATATGGAAGACATAGGGGATCAAATTCAGTATATCAGATTTTAACACAGCTTTGGCAGACTTGCAATAAAAGAAATCAGAAGGGACAGACTAAATTCCTTCAGCATTTCTAAAATCATTGGGGGAAGTTACAACCAAGCGACTATTCAAGTTGGTGTGCAGAGTCTGTGAGACTTGAGACATATCAGCAGATTTTCGGAAAAACGTCACTCATCAATCCCAAAGATAGCAAGGACAGATAAATGCGAGAAGTATTGCACAGTCTGCTAAGCGTGTCATGCGTCTAAGTTGCTGATAAGATATACTGGAGAATGGAAAAGAAAATCGAAGCGGTGTTAGATGACAGTTTGGCTTTCGGAAAGGTCAAGAAATCATAGACGCAATCCTGTCGTTATTCTTATTAATGGAAGCAAGACGTAAGAAAAATCAAGACGAGTTAATTGGATCTAGCAAAAGCATTCGCCAATGTAAAATGGCGCAAAATGTTTGAATTCTGAGAAAAACAGGAGAAAGTTATAGAGGAACACGGTTAATATGCAATACGTACAGAAACCAAGAGGGAACAATAAAATGGAAGACCTGTCCCTTCTGTTCACTCTACAGACAAAAGAAGCAAAAATGGAATTAAAAAATAAAAGGTTCAAGAGTGGGATTACAATTCAGGCTGAAAGTATATCAGTTGTGAGACTCGCTGGTGACATTGCTATCCTCAGTGAAACTGAAGAAGAATTCCAAGACCTACTGAATGGAATGAATTGATCAATGAAAACAGAATATCGATGGAAAGTAAACTGAATAAAAACCAAGTAATGAGGTGTAGCAGAAATGAGTTTATTGGAAAACCTTGGATAAAAATTAGTGATCACGAAGTTAAGAAATTCTGTCGTCCTGGAAACGAAATAACACATCGACGGACGAAGCAAGGAGGATATAAGGAAACATACTAACACAGGGAAATAGGGCATTTCTGGTCAAAGTAAGGCTTAATTTAAGACAAAAATTTCAGCACAGCATTGTTTGGCAATGAATCATGAACGGTAGGAACAGAAGAGAATCTAAGCATTTGAGATGTGGTCTACAGAAAAACGTTGAGAATTAGGAGGACTGATAAGGTAAGGAATGAGTAGGTTTTCCACAGAACTGGTGAAGAAGGAAACGTATAGAAAACAATGACAAGAAGTCGGGACAGAATGACAGATGTTTTAACACGTCAGGGAATAACTTCGACGGTAGATGAGCTGGTGGCTAAAAAATGTGGAGCAAGAAAGAGATTGGAAAACACCAACAAATAATTGGCGCAGCAGAGTCAGAAGGCTGATGACTCGAAAGCAAAAAATACGCTTTGAAATGAACTGATACAAAAAGCTCACTATTCTCAAATGAAAAATTTAGAAAACGAAGGAAAGGGTTTCATAGCGGGGAATGTCTATTTGGCACGAAAATGGTGACGACTCCTTAACACTCTAATTCTGAAGTTGATTCGTATGCCTGTATTATGTCTATTGGAAAGAACAATAGGGCTCAGCATCATAAGGCAGCAGATTAAGTCCCACGCAAAACATAAAATCTCCAGCACATATTATGGGTACGTTTTCAGACGCCTACATATTTGTATTGAAAATGATATTACTGATATAATCGACATTGTCGCATTTCAGAACGCACCTTTCTTTCAGATGAAGGAGCGTTTATATATGTGAGAACACAATTTATCATTTATCCGGTGCAAATTTTAGTCAGGAATAACACAACTGCCAATAATCTATCTCTGTATACTTAATGTACCCTGCCAGACACTGCATAAGGCATGTGGGGGGGGGGGGGGGGGCTACTATTGGCTGTTCTATTTCATAAAAATATGGAGCTATGGATGACTGAGTGTCTATATCCCTCGATATACTGCCCGATCTATCTAAATTTACTCTAATAGTCCGCAAGAAAGAAATACAACGGAGCCTTTTGAAACGTCACGTAGTCTAACTCGAATATCGGTTCTTACATTTTCCCGGCAATGTTGCATAAGAACATTATCTTTCCCATGTAACCAACCACATTTATTTATTACGCTTTCAGATATGTGTTCAGGTGGATTATATCTCCATCTTAGGATTGATTTATGCTAATAAATAAAGCACTAATGTATAGTATTCCTATGCACGACGTTTGGGTGACCTGTGACACAGTAATTTAGTGGTCCCAGGTAACTTTTTTTGCTTAGGTCAGCGCTTAGTGTAGGATGAAAATAAGACTGTACGAGGATCCTGCGACAATTGAAAGACAGTGCCACAGGCTGCTTTAAAGTCCTACATACAATACATCCACAACCTGTTAACTGATGTAAAGCCTACCGATGATGGAGGTATAATCTTCTGAAACGTGTAGTTCAAAGTACACGGTCCACTCACATGAATTTCAACACCGCCTATGTTCGACGTCATTGTGCAATCATCAGGCCGGCCGGTGTGGGCGAGCGGTTCTAGGCGCTACAGTGTGGAACCGCGCGACCGCTACGGTCGCAGGTTCGAATTCTGCCTCGGGCATGGATGTGTGTGATGTCCTTAGGTTAGTTAGGTTTAAGTAGTTCTACGTTCTAGGGGACTGATGACCTCAGCAGTTAAGTCCAATAGTGCTCAGAGCCATTTGAACCATTTTGCAGTCATGACTCGTAGACGTCAAGTGGCACCACAAGCAGTGGAGGATTTATAAAGCGTATTGAGGGGACGCGGAAAACAATACAGTCGTTGTTGTTAAGCGGAAATGGAGAGGTTTATCTGATGTCGATCATTGGCTTTCTGGCAAGGGTTGATGCATTTCCGAAGCGGATAATTTGGTAAACAGTTCGCTTGCCGCCATAGTTAAAGTATACTGTGCGTGGCAAAATGGCGCTATCGAAAACCGGCACCGAGGCAACATGGTGAGTCATGGGCTATAAAAGGGAGGGGTGAACTACAACTGCGGACATGTGTATGGGCAAATGGACGTGCAACTATTGAGCAAGTGATCACCCAGATGAACCAAGTGTCTACAAACGACACTTCAGAGAAAGTTGCTGCGTATGGGCCTCCCCATCAAACACCTGGTTTATGCACTCATGCTGACTGCTGTTCATTACTGACAAAGGCCGGAATTTGCAGGCCAATACCGAAACAGGGTCCGCAGCTGGTGGTCTTGCGGTAGGGTTCTCGCTTCTAGTGCACGGGATTCCGGGTTCGATTCCCGACGGGGTCAGGGATTTTCCCTGCTCGAGATGACTGGGTGTTGTTTTATCGTCTTCATCACCATCACTCATACCCATTACGGTCGGAGGAAGGCAATGGCAAAACACCTCCGCTAGGACCTTGCCTAGTACGGCGGTGCGGTTCTCCCGCATCGCCCCCTGCGCTCCTCGGAGTATGGGACCTAATCATCCTCCTCCACCGGAACAGGACATCCGCTGTGTGGCGAACGGTGGCCTTTTCAGATGAATCGCGCTCCATCGGACAGATTGCCGTTGGCGTGTATGGCCCTGTAACAACAGTTGTAAGTGTTCAGACTGGAGGAGGGAGATTTATGGTCTGGGGAATGTTTTCGTGGCATTCTCTGGGTGATCTCATCATTCCGGAGGGCACATTGGATCAGCACTACTCTGCTTCTAGGCTTACTGTTTACTTTTTCTGTGGCACAATGGCATCTACCAGCAAGGCAATGCAACGTGACGCAGAGGATATGGGTGGTTCGAAGCGTACCAGGCTAAGTTTACCGTATTCTCGTGGCTACCAAACTTCGCAGATTTCAATCATTTCTAGATTCTGTGGAATCTCCTCGATCGAGCTGTTCGCGCCACGCTTTCTCAACTGAGAAAAATAGCGCTGCTAGACACGAAACTGCAGTCGGCATGGCTCCACATCGCTATCAGTACCTTCCAGGACTTAGATGACACTCTTCCTGCACGTCCGCGCTGCAAAAGGTGGTTATTCAGGCCTTTGACAGGTGGTCGCATTAGTGTGACAGGACCGTGTATAATACAATATTATCCAAGTGGCTGGTTACAGCAATTTGTAATTTTTAGTTGTTATTCATGACCCTCACCGTAAAACATAGCCTAAAATGTTTGCATTTGAATTCCTTTTTTTTCATTTAACTTCCCTCAGCATCTCTGTTGCATTTTTGTGCAAGCTATACCGATCTAGTACTATCATTAAATTGGATTTTATTTCTTTGTATTAAATAATAAGAAAATTGCTATTTACTATCTGTACTTTATTCGAGTTATTTAAATTTTTAATAAAACATTCACAATTTTGAAAAGAGAAATTAGCTCACCGGATGCGATTTTCCGTTGTTTTACAGATTTTTTGTGTCTAGTAACATATAGGCGCAGCTCTAAAAACATTCGAGACTTAATAATCGTAGTATCGTAATATACTCAATGGCTAGGATTGAACTGTGATCCATTACTAAGTTTCGAATATCAGTAGATTAAGTAATGATGCATAGTGTTAATCATATAAATTTAAAAGCCAAGGTATTATTCATCTCCTACACATCAAAGACTAGAGCAGATTAATTCTCGTAATACTTTTAAGCTGTTCGATGTATGAGAAAATAAAGAGTACATAAAACTGGAAGTTTCTTCGTTGAGACGCAGTGGAGATTAAAAATGTTACTTGCGCAGACTTTTCATTCATATAACGAGGAAAAGAAGCGGAAGACTTCTTCAGATGAACTAAATAAGAAACTAATGTGTGACTCATACACTTTCTACTGCTGAGTAAAAAAAACTTTACAAAGTTATTATGGAATATACTTTCTCAGGCGCAAATAATTTTTCTTCCTTTTTGAATTATAAATATGGACCACTATACGCCCATGTCTAGAAGTCTACGTTAAAGTTGTGTAATGAATAAGAACGACATGAGTAATTATTAATATTTTTGTCATTATAAATTTCGTTTCAATCCAGTAAGACCAAATTGTTAAACAAATAAACATTAAAATGAGTGACAAGAAGTCAAAGGCGCGTCTTGTTTACGAAACAGTAAGAATGCTCACAACAAATCAAATTGGCCAGGTGCGAGGAAGCCTCATGCTCTGAGTGTTCCGCACGAACTTAATTGTGTATACAGACTTATCATCCATTCCGAAAATCTTGACAATTTTTGCGTGTTATCGACGTCGACATTGGCAAGGTATTGGCTGTTCCAAGACTGAAGCTGGATAACAAATGAAAAAGTAATATTTTTTTCGTGTGATATCATTACAAAAAAACAATTTTCTGATTTTTTTCCCTTCACTTTTACCGTGAAACGTTGCTTCTTGCCACTTGATTATAGGTCAAAGGGAAATACCCTCTAGGTTCTAATGAGTGAGTTTGGGAGTATCAAAATACGTAACATAACTGGCCACATCTTTTGATTCCATTGATTTATAAGCTTAATTAATTTACTCCACCACGGGATCATAGACTTCAGTATGTGTCATAAATTTCAACTTGATAGGTCTACCGGTTACAGAGGAGAAGAGGTCTTAACAGACGGACATCGCACAATAAATGGCAAAAAAATGTTGTGGGTGAAATAATACAAATTCACACTTCTTGGAATTTTTCTTTTCTTTTACTATGGCCGTATTTTTGATTGCATTGACTTGGAAGCTTTAATTTTTTATACCGCCAAGGGACCGTAGATTTTAGTGTGTGACAAATATCAACTTGATATGTCCACCTGCTCCTATGAAAAAAGATTTTAACAGTTGGACAGACAGGCAGGCCGACAGATGGACAACAAAGTGATTCTATAAGGGTTCCGTTTTTACCGACTGAGGTACAGAACTCTAAAACAGAATGTATTTGGTTGAAACTAAACATAATATTCACTCTCTTACAGAATGCGTTCGTAATGTAGCCCGAATTAACGAATTGGCAACTTGGAGTGTCGATGACACATTTTGGAACTACTTGAGATCTAGCTAGAGAACTGGCATTTCATTTTTGTTTCTTATTTTTTATATTTTCAAGAGAGAAGAATACAGACTGTTAACATGTCCGCTTTTTACCACAACTTTATTCTCACAGAATATCTGAATAACTCCATTTATTCCACTCTCATCACGATACTATGTAGTGGAATCCTCACCACCTTCATCCTAGGACCAGTTGCTTGGAGATTTACCACGTTACCATTTACCAAGTATTTTATCTTACGGGTACAATGGAATTTAGTGTGAAATGTAGTCTACTGCGGAAAATAGTAAATGAGTGCTTATTTTGCCCTTACATTTTACTTCAGTAGTGCCAAAGGCAAAGATATGTTTTCACCTACCTTCCTCGTCCAGAAGATGATTTGAGGGCCCGAGGGGGAAAAGGAAAAATTACAAAAAAGGTAATTAGGAAAAAGAAATGTTTTCTGTACAATAGTTCACCAGGAATTGCCATTATAATATCGGGTATAAAAATTTATAGAAGGCATGAGGAAATGGCAATATGCTATATGAAAGTTTCTGATATATAACAGACATTTTGTCAGTGTTTAATGAGTTTGATACATGTATAATTTTAGGTAACATGCTACTCGTTACTCTTATCGGATGAACTACTACTGTTGCAATGAAATATCTGCAAACGGTATGATGAATAAACTAAATCAGCAATCATCAAAAGATTTGTGCTTGTTATACCAAAAACTAAAAATATCCTGTTACTTCCAATTTATTGGAAGGTTGGCTGATGCTGACTTATACCATCGTTCCGTTAAACAAGCACACTTGCATTTGACTATAGTTGACGTCGATTTATTACGGTAGTTGAGAGTCGAACCTATCTGTATTGCTGAGTGGCCTACCCTCTCAGGGGCATCTGCCAAGAGTAAAACAGTACCCTGACAATAACGTGCAATGACGAATCCTATCGATCACATTTGAATGATGCATTATTGGCCTGATAGCCAACAGTCGCTTCTGCAGTGACAGAACCACACTCCGCACTCTCTCTTTGTACGTATGACTCCTAATCTCTGGTTAATGAGACTGATTGGCTCCAGCGTAACGTGGTACAAAGACAAAACGTCATTTTTCCTATCAATTATCACGCAGAGAGGTGGTCAAAGTCTGTACAGAGAATGTGTACAGGTCTTGTAGTCACATTTATACGTCCATATAATTGTGTCTCCAAAAACAGCTGGATTCAGTCAAGGTTTCTGACGCTGCAGATGTGCCTCCCCTTATAACTCAAATTCTTCTTTAAGGTATTGCAGTACCTGTGTTATTCTGAATTAGGATGCAAAGTTCCGCCGACACCGGGCAAGCAAGTTTCTAGTAAAATGTCTCATCTATGCGAGAATATACATAATGGATGTAAAGTACAGGTTGCAGACGCATCTTTGACGACATATGGAAGTTTGCTCTGGCCGCCAATTGTGCACGGATAGCCAGATTGCAAGGCAACCACTCGTGATAAGCGGGAAATCCGGATTCGAGCCCCAGTCCGGCACAAATTTTCACTGTCGTCATTCCATTCTACAGCTGATGGTTGTCCATATTAGCAATTGCGAGTGCATTTTATGTAAATCAGTTTCTTCTAAGTCTGTTTTTCTTATCATGTATTAAGATTCTGGTGGTTCATGGTGTGGGTTCCTGTAGTCATGTCCTAGCTCATGAACCACGGGCAACGTATGAGTGGCCAAGTAAGTGGTCCCGACAGTCGGGATACCAGTTACTTTGGAATAAGGCAGGGCATCTCGGACATATTCTGAGTCGTGGTCACCTTTGTGCTCATACGGCAAAGACAACCAAATCCACCGGTTAGTCCCTCAACCGTTAGGGGTAATACCCAATGGGACTCGGGGCAAGTAAGGCTAGCAACCTGCTTCCCTGGTACTTTAAATATGATGCTGGCAACAATCAGAGCAAAATGCCTCGGACCTTTGGAGGTGACGGAGTCCCACCTCTAACTGACAAACCAGGGACTCCTAAGATACGACTTGGCAAACAAATGGTAATGAGATGGGGAGCTATTAATATCAATGGGGGCTACTCTGGGAAGAAGGTAGAGCTGGCAGAGGCTGCAAGTAAGATGGGGCTGGACGTTTTAGCTGTTAGTGACATTCGGGTAATGGGTGAGAAAGAAGAGGAAGTGGGAGAATACAAGGTCTACCTGTCAGGAGTCAAAGCAGGAATAGCACAATGGGGTGTAGGGCTTTACATCAGGGAAGAAATGGAACCCAGCGTAGTTGCAGTAAGGTATGTAAATGAACGACTGATGTGGATAGACTTGACAGTGTCTAGCATGAAAATTAGGATTGTGTCAGTATATTCGCATTGTGAAGGGACAGATCAAGATAAGATGGATAGTTTTTATGAGGCACTCAGTGATGTAGTTGTTAGAGTAAAGGAGAAGGACAGTGTTCTGCTCACGGGTGATTTTAACGCCAGGATTGGAAATCGAACAGAAGGATATGAAAAGGTTATGGGTAAATTTGGAGAGGATATGGAGGCCAACAGGAACGGGAAACAACTCTTGGATTTCTGTGCCAGTATGGGCTTAGTAATCACAAACTCCTTTTTTAAACATAAGAACATTCACCGGTATACTTGGGAAGGCAGCGGAACCAGATCTGTCATTGACTATATAATAACAGATCAGGAATTCAGGAAGGCTGTGAGGGACACACGTGTATTCAGGGGATTCTTTGATGACACTGATCATTATTTAATCTGCAGTTAAATCGGGATTGTGAGGCCGAAAGTGCAGGAGGTCAGCTCCATATGTAGGAGGATAAGAGTGGAGAAACTTCAGGATAAGGAAATCAGGCACAAGTACATAACAGCGATCTCAGAAAGGTACCAGTTAGTTGAATGTAGTCAATTACAGTCATTGGAAAAGGAATGGACAAGGTACAGGGACACAGTACTAGAAGTGGCTAAAGAATGTCTTGGAACAGTAGTGTGTAAAAGTAGGATGAAGCAAACAGCTTGGTGGAATGACACAGTCAAGGCAGCCTGTAAAAGGAAAAAGAAGGCGTATCAAAAATGGCTACATACTAGAACTCAGGCAGACAGAGAAAGTTCTGTCGAAGAAAGAAACAAAGCCAAACAGATAATTGCAGCATCCAAGAAGAAATCTTGGGAAGACTTTGGAAACAGGTTGGAGACGATGGGTCAAGCTGCTGGAAAACCATTCTGGAGTGTAATTAGCAGTCTTCGAAAGGGAGGTAAGAAGGAAATGACACGTATTTTGGACAGGTCAGGAAAACTGCTGGTGAATCCTGTGGATGCCTTGGGCAGATGGAGGGAATATTTTGAAGAGTTGCTCAATGTAGGTGAAAATCCGATCAGTAATGTTTCAGATTTCGAGGTAGAATGGGGTAGGAATAGGATCACATTTGAGGAAGTGGAGGAAATGGTCAATAGATTGCAGTGCAATAATGCAGCTGGGGTGGATGAAATTAAGTCGGAACTCATCAAATACAGTGGGATGTCAGGTCTTAAATGGCTACACAGGATAATTGAAATGGCCTGGGAGTCGGGACAGGTTCCATCAGACTGGACAAAAGCAGTAATCACACCAATCTTTAAACATGGAAACAGAAAAGATTGTAACAACTACAGAGGTATCTCTTTAATCAGAGTTGTGGGTAAAATATTCTCAGGTATTGTTGAAAGGAAAGTGCGAATATTAGTTGAGGACCAATTGGATGAAAATCAGTGTGGGTTTAGGCCTCTTAGAGGTTGTCAGGACCAGATCTTTAGCTTACGGCAAATAATGGAGAAGTGTTATGAGTGGAACAGGGAATTGTATCTATGCTTTATAGATCTAGAAAAGGCATATGACCGGGTTCCTAGGAGGAAGTTATTGTCTGTTCTACGAGATTATGGAATAGGAGGCAAACTTTTGCAAGCAATTAAAGGTCTTTATGTGGATAGTCCCCCCCATGAACCATGGACCTTGCCGTTGGTGGGGAGGCTTGCTTGCCTCAGCGATACAGATGGCCGTACCGTAGGTGCAACCACAACGGAGGGGTATCTGTTGAGAGGCCAGACAAACATGTGGTTCCTGAAGAGGGGCAGCAGCCTTTTCAGTAGTTGCAGGGGCAACAGTCTGGGTGATTGACTGATCTGGCCTTGTAACTTTAACCAAAACGGCCTTGCTGTGCTGGTACTGCGAACGGCTGAAAGCAAGGGGAAACTACAGCCGTAATTTTTCCCGAGGACATGCAGCTTTACTGTATGATTAAATGATGATGGCGTCCTCTTGGGTAAAATATTCCGGAGGTAAAATAGTCCCCCATTCGGATCTCCGGGCGGGGACTACTCAAGAGGACGTCGTTATCAGGAGAAAGAAAACTGGCATTCTACGGATCGGAGCGTGGAATGTCAGATCCCTTAATCGGGCAGCTAGGTTAGAAAATTTAAAAAGGGAAATGGATAGGTTAAAGTCAGATATAGTGGGAATTAGTGAAGTTCGGTGGCAGGAGGAACAAGACTTTTGGTCAGGTGAATACAGGGTTATAAATACAAAATCAAATAGGGGTAATGCAGGAGTAGGTTTAATAATGAATAAAAGAATAGGAGTGCGGGTTAGCTACTACAAACAGCATAGTGAACGCATTATTGTGGCCAAGATAGACACAAAGCCCATGCCTACTACAGTAGTACAAGTTTATATGCCAACTAGCTCTGCAGATGATGAAGAAATTGATGAAATGTATGACGAAATAAAAGAAATGATTCACCTAGTGAAGGGAGACGAAAATTTAATAGTCATGGGTGACTGGAATTCGTCAGTAGGAAAAGGGAGAGAAGGAAACATAGTAGGTGAATATGGATTGGGGGGAAGAAATGAAAGAGGAAGCCGCCTTGTAGAATTTTGCACAGAGCATAACTTAATCATAGCTAACACTTGGTTCAAGAATCATGAAAGAAGGTTGTATACCTGGAAGAATCCTGGAGATAGTAGAAGGTATCAGATAGATTATATAATGGTAAGACAGAGATTTAGGAACCAGGTTTTAAATTGTAAGACATTTCCAGGGGCAGATGTGGATTCTGACCACAATCTATTGGTTATGAACTGCAGATTGAAACTGAAGAAACTGCAAAAAGGTGGGAATTTAAGGAGATGGGACCTGGATAAACTGAAAGAACCAGAGGTTGTAGAGAGTTTCAGGGAGAGCATAAGGGAACAATTGACAGGAATGGGGGAAAGAAATACAGTAGAAGAAGAATGGGTAGCTCTGAGGGATGAAGTAGTGAAGGCAGCAGAGGATGAAGTAGGTAAAAAGACGAGGGCTAATAGAAATCCTTGGGTAACAGAAGAAATACTGAATTTAATTGATGAAAGGAGAAAATATAAAAATGCAGTAAATGAAGCAGGCAAAAAGGAATACAAACGTCTCAAAAATGAGATCGACAGGAAGTGCAAAATGGCTAAGCAGGGATGGCTAGAGGAAAAATGTAAGGATGTAGAGGCTTGTCTCACTAGGGGTAAGATAGATACTGCCTACAGGAAAATTAAAGAGACCTTCGGAGAGAAGAGAACCACTTGTATGAATATCAAGAGCTCGGATGGAAACCCAGTTCTAAGCAAAGAAGGGAAGGCAGAAAGGTGGAAGGAGTATATAGAGGGTTTATACAAGGGCGATGTACTTGAGGACAATATTATGGAAATAGAAGAGGATGTAGATGAAGATGAAATGGGAGATAAGATACTGCGTGAAGAGTTTGACAGAGCACTGAAAGACCTGAGTCGAAACAAGGCCCCGGGAGTAGACAACATTCCATTAGAACTACTGATGGCCTTGGGAGAGCCAGTCATGACAAAACTCTACCATCTGGTGAGCAAGATGTATGAGACAGGCGAAATACCCACAGACTTCAAGAAGAATATAATAATTCCAATCCCAAAGAAAGCAGGTGTTGACAGATGTGAAAATTACCGAACTATCAGTTTAATAAGTCACAGCTGCAAAATACTAACTCGAATTCTTTACAGACGAATGGATAAACTGGCAGAAGCGGACCTCGGGGAAGATCAGTTTGGATTCCGCAGAAATGTTGGAACACGTGAGGCAATACTAACCTTACGACTTATCTTAGAAGAAAGATTAAGAAAAGGCAAACCTACGTTTCTAGCATTTGTAGACTTAGAGAAAGCTTTTGACAACGTTAACTGGAATACTCTCTTTCAAATTCTGAAGGTGGCAGGGGTGAAATACAGGGAGCGAAAGGCTATTTACGATTTGTACAGAAACCAGATGGCAGTTGTAAGAGTCGAGAGGCATGAAAGGGAAGCAGTGGTTGGGAAGGGAGTAAGACAGGGTTGTAGCCTCTCCCCGATGTTATTCAATCTGTATATTGAGCAAGCAGTAAAGGAAACAAAAGAAAAGTTCGGAGTAGGTATTAAAGTCCATGGAGAAGAAATAAAAACTTTGAGGTTCGCTGATGACATTGTAATTCTGGCAGAGACAGCAAAGGACTTGGAAGAGCAGTTGAACGGAATGGACAGTGTCTTGAAAGGAGGATATAAGATGAACATCAACAAAAGCAAAACGAGGATAATGGAATGTAGTCGAATTAATTCGGGTGATTCTGAGGGAATTAAATTAGGAAATGTGCAGTTAAAGTAGTAAAGGAGTTTTGCTATTTGGGGAGCAAAATAACTGATGATGGTAGGAGTAGAGAGGATATAAAATGTAGACTGGCAATGGCAAGGAAAGCGTTTCTGAAGAAGAGAAATTTGTTAACATCGAGTATTGATTTAAGTGTCAGAAAGTCGTTTCTGAAAGTATTTGTATGGAGTGTAGCCATGTATGGAAGTGAAACATGGACGATAAATAGTTTAGACAATAAGAGAACAGAAGCTTTCGAAATGTGGTTCTAGAGAAGAATGCTGAAGATTAGATGGGTAGATCACATAACTAATGGTGAGGTATTGTATAGAATTGGTGAGAAGAGGAGTTTGTGGCACAACTTGACTAGAAGAAGGGATCGGTTGGTAGGACTTGTTCTGAGGCATCAACGGATCACCAATTTAGTACTGGAGGGCAGCGTGGAGGGTAAAAACCGTAGAGGGAGACCAAGAGATGAATACACCAAGCAGATTCAGAAGGATGTGGGCTGCAGTAGGTACTGGGAGATGAAGAAGCTTGCACAGGATAGAGTAGCATGGAGAGCTGCATCAAATCAGTCTCAGGACTGAAGACCACCACAACAACAACAACAACAACAATTGTAAGTAAAACTGTTTGCGTTTCTCTTTCATTTGGGGTATTATTTATAATTGTAAGGTGAATGCAATATGTGCTACAGAGCATTAAAACCTGTTTATTCATTTTGAAACACACTGTACTTGGTGACGTTCTGTGAAGCTTTTCATCGTGTAATGCGTATTAATATTAGAAATGCGAATGTAGCTCTGTCTGTTACGCTTTCACTACCAAACCGCTGCTACGATTTTGATTAAATTTGGTGTAGAGATAGCTTGAACGCTGAGGAAGGACATAGGCTATTTTAGAAAATGTGTAGTACAACATATTCATTAATTTGAAGAATACAATTATGGAACAATAATTTCCCTTTGAAAATATATTTACTCTTGGACTCTTGAACTTTATTATATTTGTGAAAATATGTTTATCGTTCCATATATTCTGCGTAGCACGATTCAACGTAAAGAATACAGTGCTTAAACACCCTCTACCTGTTTAATCCATACTTCGATACTAATATCAGTCGCAAGCCCGTCGCAGCTTAGCCACTGTGCATCACGCGTCTCTTGTAACTTCTAAGACGCATCCCGATTTTCGTGAACAGTTTGTGATCTTGTGATTAGTATTACTCCTGGTCATGGGATCCTGGGTAGGATTTTTTCCGTTCGTGACTAGATGTGCGTGTTGTCCTCATCATCGTTTTATCATCATTGACGCGCAAGTCGCATAAGTGGTGTCAACTAAAAAGTCTCCCGGCCAATAATGCCGTATGCACATTTCATTTCATTTTACTGACAGCCGAGCGCAGCCGCGTATAAAAGCTGGAATACAATGCTTATACATCCCTCAACGTGTTTAATCCATACTAATCCATACTTCAATACTAATATTACAGATGCGGAAGTAACTCCATCCGCTAAGTATTCACGACTAAACCGATGAATAGATTTCGTTGAAATTTGGTACGAGATAGCTTGAGCATGGTGGAAGAACTTAAGATGCTTGAAGAATATTACGTGTATTGGGGAAACGATTTATTCTTTGAAATAGCTATTTGGTCCTTCACTTCTGAACGTTGTACACTCCTGGAAATTGAAATAAGAACACCGTGAATTCATTGTCCCAGGAAGGGGAAACTTTATTGACACATTCCTGGGGTCAGATACATCACATGATCACACTGACAGAACCAGAGGCACATAGACACAGGCAACAGAGCATGCACAATGTCGGCACTAGTACAGTGTATATCCACCTTTCGCAGTAATGCAGGCTGCTATTCTCCCATGGAGACGATCGTAGAGATCATTTCCACCTGGCGCCTCAGTTGGACCAGCGTTCGTGCTGGACGTGCAGACCGCGTGAGACGACGCTTCATCCAGTCCCAAACATGCTCAATGGGGGACAGATCCGGAGATCTTGCTGGCCAGGGTAGTTGACTTACACCTTCTAGAGCATGTTGGGTGGCACGGGATACATGCGGACGTGCATTATCCTGTTGGAACAGCAAGTTCCCTTGCCGGTCTAGGAATGGTAGAACGATGGGTTCGATGACGGTTTGGATGTACCGTGCACTATTCAGTGTCCCCTCGACGATCACCAGTGGTGTACGGCCAGTGTAGGAGATCGCTCCCCACACCATGATGCCGGGTGTTGGCCCTGTGTGCCTCGGTCGTATGCAGTCCTGATTGTGGCGCTCACCTGCACGGCGCCAAACACGCATACGATCATCATTGGCACCAAGGCAGAAGCGACTCTCATCGCTGAAGACGACACGTCTCCATTCGTCCCTCCATTCACGCCTGTCGCGACACCACTGGAGGCGGGCTGCACGATGTTGGGGCGTGAGCGGAAGACGGCCTAACGGTGTGCGGGACCGTAGCCCAGCTTCATGGAGACAGTTGCAAATGGTCCTCGCCGATACCCCAGGAGCAACAGTGTCCCTAATTTGCTGGGAAGTGGCGGTGCGGTCCCCTACGGCACTGCGTAGGATCCTTCGGTCTTGGCGTGCATACGTGCGTCGCTGCGGTCCGGTCCCAGGTCGACGGGCACGTGCACCTTCCGCCGACCACTGGCGACAACATCGATGTACTGTGGAGACCTCACGCCCCACGTGTTGAGCAATTCGGCGGTACGTCCACCCGGCCTCCCGCATGCCCACTATACGCCCTCGCTCAAAGTCCGTCAACTGCACATACGGTTCACGTCCACGCTGTCGCGGCATGCTACCAGTGTTAAAGACTGCGATGGAGCTCCGTATGCCACGGCAAACTGGCTGACACTGACGGCGGCGGTGCACAAATGCTGCGCAGCTAGCGCCATTCGACGGCCAACACCGCGGTTCCTGGTGTGTCCGCTGTGCCGTGCGTGTGATCATTGCTTGTACAGCCCTCTCGCAGTGTCCGGAGCAAGTATGGTGGGTCTGACACACCGGTGTCAATGTGTTCTTTTTTCCATTTCCAGGAGTGTATTTGTGAAAATGCTTTAATTGGTTGATATGTTCTATGTAATATGTTTCAGCATAATAGAGACAATACTTATACAACTCTCAACGTGTTTTATCCCTACTTCCATACTAATACCAGTATTATTAAACGCGAAGGTAACTCTGTTAATTTACGCGACTATACTGCTGAACTTGTTCCGATGAAATTTGCTAGGGAGATAACTTGAACCGTGAGGAAAACCACAGAATACTTCAGAAAGATGTATTATCTTTTTGAGTATTATTAACATTTTAAATGGGGTGGGGTGCAGGCAACGTTGGCGCGATTGTTTATAGCTAATTCCGTGACAGTGCGAATCCGATGTTATTGTGTGGGCGGTTCATGATACTGAGTTGCTACACCAGCTGGTATAGCTGGAGAGTTTTCTTGGAGATACAACAAGAAAATCCGACGGTATACCGGAGTACCATATTTAAAACTATTGCGGTAAGCCTTGAAAAGACAAGTCTGATTTGGCGCATAGATCAAAGAGAACTCGACTTGAGATAGTTACTCGAAGACAACAATTTCAGGGCCCCCGGAACTTGGACACAGAGCGTCATGCGGCCGTAAGAGATAGAGACAGCAGAACAGTTACTGGTCCGTCGCTTTTTAGACGTGGACACACATCGCGCATCTCTCATAGCTTCCGAGTGGCTCTAAGACCACAAAGACGGCATCATTTAAAGGCTGTACAACAAACGTAAAGACGTCGTACCTTTACATGTGGAACGAACGAGGCTTTTGGTGAGGCTGTTTTGACTGTGATCTTGTAATTGACAATCTTGATCATAAATTAGTCACCTTAGGAGAATTGATCGAAAATGTGGGCACTATAATGCATTATAATGGAAGAAAGACATGGTTGGTATTTATAGCTCTGGTGTCAAAACCACACGTCCAGTACTGTATGAGCCAGTGGAATCCCTAAAAACCGTACTTCTGTACGAATGTAATGAATCAATACGTTTTTTTTATATATACACTACTGGCCATTAAAATTGCTACACCACGAAGATGACTTGCTACAGTCGCGAAATTTAACCGACAGGAAGAAGATGTTGTGATATGCAAATGATCAGCTTTTCAGAGCATTCACGCAAGGTTGGCGCCGGTGGCGACACCTACAACGTGCTCACACACAAACAGCAGTTGATCGGCGTTGCCTGCTAAAACGTTGTGATGCTTCTTGTAAGGAGGAGAAATGCATACCATCACGTTTCCGACTTTGGTAAAGGTCGGATTGTAGCCTATCGCGATTGCGGTTTATCAAATCGCGACATTGCTGCTCGCGTTGGTCGAGATCCAATGACTGTTAGCAGAATATGGAATCTGTGGGTTCACGAGGGTGATACGTAACGCCGTGCTGGATCCCAACGGCCTCTTATCTCTAGCAGCCGAGATGACAGGCATCTTATCCGCATGGCTGTAACGGAACGTGCAGCCACGTCTCGATCCCTGAGTCAACAGATAGGGACGTTTGCAAGACAACAACCATCTGCACGAACAGTTCGACGACGTTTGCAGCAGCACGGACTATCAGCTCGGAAACAATGGCTGCGGTTACCCTTGACGCTGCATCACAGACAGGAGCGCCAGCGATGGCGTACTCAACGATGAACCTGGGTGCACGAACGGCAAAGCGTCGTTTTATCGGATTAATCCAGGTTCTGTTTACAGCATCATGATGGTCGCATCCGTGTTTGGCGAATTCACGGTGAACGCACATTGGAAGCGTGTATTCGTCATCGCCATACTGGCGTATCACCCGGCGTGATGGTATGGGGTGCTATTGGTTACACGTCTCGGTCACCTCTTGTTCGCATTGACGGCACTTTGAACACTGGACGTTACATTTCAGATGTGTTACGACCCGTCGCTCTGCCCTTCATTCGATCCCTGCGAAATGCTACATTTCAGCAGGATAATGCACGACCGCATGTTGCAGGTCCTGTACGTGCCTTTCTGGATACAGAAGATGTTCGACTGCTGCCCTGGCCAGCACATTCTCCAGATCTCTGACCAATTGAAAATGTCTCGTCAATGGTGGCCGAGCAATTAGCTCGTCACAATACGCCATTCACTACTCTTGATGAACTGTGGTATCGTGTTGAAGCTGCATGGGCGGCTGTACCTGTAGACGCCATCTAAGCTCTGTTTGACTCAATGCCCAGGCGTATCAACGCCGTTATTACGGCCAGAGGTGGTTGTTCTGGGTACTGATTTCTCAGGATCTATGCACCCAAATTGCGTGAAAATGTAATCACATGTCAGTTCTAGTATAATATATTTATCCAATGAATACCCGTTTATCATCTGCATTTCTTCTTGGTGTAGCAATTTTAATGGTAAGTAGTGTTATTAGGAAATATAATGCGTGCTTTGAGATTCGGTGTACAGCAGAATAATAGAAGCACATTCCTTGTGTACCTATACGCGATCACTGCAAAATTTTTTTACGCATAGGTCTTTACACCACTATACACACAGACTTTTACAAATTATTAGCTTAGTTATGCACCATCACTCATCATAACAAAAATACTGATATGTGAGCGCAGCTGCGGATAAATTCTATATTTCTGTGAGTGCTCTAGGCTGAATGTAACAATCTGTCTTCACGACGCTAATAATGGACACAGCGCTCATCTTTATTTGTTTCAGCAATGAACGGGAAGCAGAAACGTCACTGCGTAATAAGTTGCATTGAGAGAGCTTTGTATTTAATAGCCTGTCATATCTTAATTTCAAGTGAGTAGGCGGACTACATCAATGAATGTAGCCATTAGGGTGTTATGCAGAATGGATAGCTGTGACGCAGAATACACATTTAGCCAAGAATATAAATGCCTCTTAAAACTCGGCAGCTGAACGAGCTGGCAGCGTTATGCTATGAAAAGAGTTAAGCCCGCCAGCCTGGCGTCCTTCGAGGAAACAGAAATTCTCCGTGAGTAACTGCTTGGGGCTAAAGAATACACCGCGCCGTTTCGTCGACTTGTTGAAGAAAGAAAACGAGCTGGGTGGAGAATAGGAGACGGCGGTCGGACGCCAGGAAGCTCGGGGGATTACAGACGTTGCGCGTTTACCACGCAGTCGTCAAAATTAATAAGTGTGCTATAAAGGAGAGGAGAGCCCCGAGAGGAAATACCCACGTCGTGGCAGCTCTCACTGCGTGGGAGGGCGCCACTGGTGGGTGAGCGAGGAATGGGGACTGGGGGAGCGGGTGGCGGGGGATAAGGGGGCGGAGGAACGGAGGCTGCCGGCGGGGAAGGGGCGAATGAGGAGCGCCGAATGATGGGAGACAGCTTCGTGATTGGTTCATTAGCAGAAGCGCGCATCTCGGGGCTCTGACGAGACGGGGCGAGAGAAGGAAGGCGGCGACGGCGATGATGCCGAAATGGCATTACAATGAGACGTCACGCTGTAGCGGAAAAAAGACAATTCAGCAACCTAGCAAGGCGACCGCACAGCACTATACGACAGGGCGCGTAAATATCAACGTCGTAAAATGAAATTACATTCCTACAAAGACTTCGGGCGTGCAAAGAGGGGAAAAGTCGGCATCAAATGGTTCAAATGGCTCTGAGCACTATGGGACTCAACTGCTGTGGTCATAAGTCCCCTAGAACTTAGAACTACTTAAACCTAACTAACCTAAGGACATCACACAAATCCATGCCCGAGGCAGGATTCGAGCCTGCGACCGTAGCGGTCTTGCGGTTCCAGACTGTAGCGCCTTTAACCGCTCGGCCAGTCGTCATCAGAATCGAATTTTTAAAAAATCGGCTTTCATTCAAAACCAGACCCACAGCCGACTCTGCTAATACCTATTTGCAGTAGGCTCTACGGGTGGCCTGTGGACGGAATTCTCTCCGCCAGTTTTTCGCCGGCGAGTGAAAGAATTTTGGCGACGTCAAGTTCTTGATCAAAAGACACTCTATTGAGGTCCCCTATTCCAAAATTTTCCTCTGTGTATCATGAAATAAGGATAATAAACACTGTTGATCAACGGACGCGTCAGACGATCAGTTAAGCTCTGTGGTCCCTTTCGCGCTGTTCGGGAAAAGCAGGCCATGTGTCTGAGCCGAGTTTCAACACTACAAAGACAAACTAAAGTGTACCAATACTTATCACAGTCATCCACACGACACAGATAAAAATTTAATTTCTCCTACACCGGTTCCCTTGAGATCACTGAAGTTAAGCGCTGTCGGGCATGGTCGACACTTGGATGGGTGACCATCCAGGCCGCCATGCGCTGTTGCCATTTTTCGGGGTGCACTCAGTCTCGTGATGCCAATTGAGGAGCTACTCGACTGAATAGTAGCGGCTTCGGTCAAGAATATCTTCATAACGACCGGGAGAGCCGTGTGCTGACCCCACGCCCCTCCTATCCGCATCCTCCTCTGAGGATGACACGGCGGTCGGATGGTACCGGTAGGCAACTCGTGGCCTGAAGACGGAGACGGAGTGAGTAAATACTACCGCCTCAATAAATTCAAGGTAAAACAGAATTTCCACGAGGCATATCCCTTGAGACAAATACTTTGTTTAGCACTACTGCCCAGTTTCGAACTTCAGCTCATTTTCAAATACCCAAGTGGATGTGATCACATCGTCCAGGTAAACACATTCATCAGTCTGCTTCTGACCGTTTTTTTCTGAGAGTAGGACTGAGTTTTTGTGGTGAAGAGGACACTACACGTAGAGCATTTTTAACAAACAGCACGAAGGAGGTGAGAAACTCTCAGTGGTCTCCATACACCATTCCTAACAGTATTCAACTTAGGAAATAAATGGCTGATAAATGAAATGGACGTCTCTACGAGCTTTCCTTACATATCCGCCCCATGGAACCTCTTGTAAAATTTCATAAATTAAAATAATTAAATTTAAGTAACAGACAGGCACAATTAAAAGACACTTACATTAAGCTTTCGGCCACAGGCTTCATCACCAAAAGAGAAACACACACCATTCACACACACAAGGAAGCACACCTCACGCACACACGACCGCCAGGTCCAGCATCTCGGACCGGAGTTTAAGTAATTTAATTAAAATGAAATCGCGTGATACAGGGGGCAATAGGAATTGAGTTTCCAGTTTGGGCAGAAAAATAACTGACGATAGCCGAAACAGACAGGATACAAAATGCAGACTATCTACAGCAAGAAAAGTGTTTCTGAAAAAGGAAAAATAAAATGGTTGACATCGAATATATTTAAATATGAGAAAGTCTTTTCTAATGGCGTTTGTTTGAGTGTAGCCTCGTGCAGAAGTAAAATGTGGACGACAATCAGTTCAGACAAGAAGAGAATTAAATCTTTTGAAACGCTGTGGTACAGAAGAGCGCAGAAGATTAGACAGGTAAGTCGGGTAACTAATGAGAAGGTACTAATTCGAATTAGGGGGAAAAGATATATATGGCACAACTTAACTAAAAGAAGGGGCAGTTGACAGGCTACTTCCAGGGCCTTGAAGGAATTACTAGTTTTGAGGAGGAGGAGGAAGAGGAGATTAGTGTTTAACGTCCCGTCAACAACGAGGTCATTAGAGACGGAGCACAAGCCCGGATTAGGGAAGGATGGGGAAGGAAATCGGCCATGCCGGCATTTGCCTGAAGTGATTTAGGGGAATCACGGAAAACCTAAAGGAGTATGGCCGGATGCGGGACTGATTACCAGTTTGGTAACGGAGGGAGTGTAGGAAGTAAAAATTCTAGAATAAGACTAAAGCTTGATAACGGTAAGAAGGCTGAAATGGATGTAGGTTGCAATAGTTATTCAGAAGTAAACTAGTATGTAGGGCTGTATGAAACGAGTCTTCAAACTGAATATCACATCAATAGCACAACAACAGCACTTCATCATCCTATTGTTTCAGCGTACGTCAGTCTGGGTTCATTGTAACCTCATACAATAAAACATAAATAGGTTAAGGAATGAGAGGATAAGGGAATTAGTGAAGAAGGAATAGACTCTGTCAGCGGCTGGAAACTGTACAAGATGAAGAAAAAGACAATGGAAGTGTAATAACTCAGTGAAGGAGATGAAATGGTTGCGTAACTGTTGCTGTTGGGACAGGAATGAAGCGTATATTTTATTATAATGGCGAAAGAAATTCGTAGAACTTCATGAACGGAGGGAAGGAAAATTGATGTTTAACTTCTCGTCAAGCCGGGATATAAACGGGATGAAGCAGTAGCGCCATTGCTGTTGGATAAGGAAAGGAAGCGGTCCTGGCCTCTTGTGGGGACCACGTGGTTTTCAGGTACCATGATATAGTACGAGCACGGAAAACCGAAGTCAAGATGACCGAATAGAGACTTAAAACTCGTTCCTTCCGTATTCGAGTGCAGCAATCACTGCTCACATCACACCATTCAGTGCTGTGTGGGAAATTATAAGGTGTTGGGACTGAATTCCTTGATTCTCTGGCAGCATTAATTTATGTGTAAGGCATGTCTGACCGATTTGGTTAGGTATACGTTTTCAGACATCACTTTCAGCTCAACATGATTGTCTCGCTGATGAAACATGGGCTCATTTAGCTAAGATAACAATGAGCTTCACCACTGGATGCTAGATGTCCACAACTTTGTGGATGATCACAAATTTGTTGACATCATTTCAACTGGAAATCTGAGCGATTTTTCAGTGGTCGTGTCCATTGTGGTGGTTCCCCATAACGTTCCTTTGGACTGCCGTGGTTAAACATGGAGCCAGAGATGTTGTTGAGTAATTTTCTGCTATGGCTGCTTCGAGGTATTGATACCTCTGATTACTATAGTTGTATGCAACTAACGAAGCGATTGCGTGACGTATTCTCCACAAGGAAGGATGGAGAATACTTTGCGGCGTCACTAGCGTGCTCTGTGTCCTGTCCCACGCCACACTCCCCAGCCGTTGCTACTCTGGTAACTGTGAATGCGGGAATAAATGCCACACTGGGCCACTGTTTCTACTTCTGAGTCCCTCTAAAACTACGGAGTATTTATATGCTCAGATAACTGTCTTAACGTAATACTTGTATTCGCTTTATGCCACCCACAATGAGCAGTCCAGTGCTTAAATACCGCTATCATACCGAAACTAACACAAAAATCAGCGCTAAATGTTCAGTGGGCATCTAGAAGTGCACGCTACAGACAGACTTGGGAGAATGACGCTGCTGGCTGGAGAGTCACACGATACACTGTTCCTTAGCACTGCACTTCGCCCCATCACCCGCCTTCTGTGTGCACACCATCGTAACAGGTGGTCCCAATATTGAGGTTCTACTGTGTAAATCTGAAATGCGTTTTGTAGTAGCCCATTTATGGATTCCTTTTACGTCAACTCTTAACGCAGCCACGCTAAAACCCAACTGTGATGATGATGATAATTGGTTTGGGGGGCGGGCAATTGCGCGGCCATCAGCGCTCGTACAAAGTCCTAACTTTTACACTGTCCAATTTGTTTCACAGTCTAATCTAGCGACTGTCACTAATGATGATGGTGATGAAATGATGAGGACAACACAAACACCCAGTCCCCGGGCAGAGAAAATCCCAACCCGGTCGGGAATCGAACCCGGAGCCCCGTGATCCAGAGGCAGCAACGCTAGCCAATTTTTCTTTTGTTCTCATTTTGTTCGATATTGTTCGCTGCATCTGTTCGGTGCGGACGTCACATGACACCCGTTCAAGCTGTGTTGAGCCGCTGACTCAGTTTTTTGCTACAGAGGGCAGCTAACCCTCTGACCGAACACGCTGATCTACCGTGCCGGCGTCACTAGACCACAAGCTGCGGACAAAACTCAACTGTGATGCAATAGTCCCCTAACAGACCAAGTTAGTGACCGGCAATCATTTCTGTAGAGAAGAATTCTGTTGCTTTGCTCAAAAACAAGATATTAAGTGAGGCAAAGCGAAAGATAGTTTCGTCAATGTTTCAAGCGGAAAATGATGAAATTCTAGTCTTTTATGCACAGTGAAACTGGCGTAGTGCACCCTTAGTATATCACCACTTGTATCACTTCCAGACTATTGTACGTAGTTGCTTTGATGGCGTCTAACTACATTATGTCTGTATTGTTCTGATACTTGGTAATTGTTTATACAGTGATATACTTGACGATGTGTGTAAAATGTAAACGAACAAAGATAGGACATGCCTCTACGAAACAGATATACAAACGCTGATGTTTTCATTACAGTTAACCAAATCTTTATACAGGGTAAGCAGCGCAGGTTGCTCTACTGTCTACAACAGGCTTGTGGATCTTTGGTGAGCTTCAAGCCTGATTCACATACTTGCTTAAGCTCGCAGCCTGCCTCGGCGCTATCGAGAGATTGGTGAAGGCCGAGATATGTGGACAAAAATGGTTCAAATGGCTCTGAGCACTACGAGCCTTAACTTATGAGGTCATCAGTCCCCTAGAACTTCGAACTACTTAAACCTAACTAACCCAAGGACATCACACACATCCATGCCCGAGGCAGGATTGGAACCTGCGACCGTAGCGGTCGCCTGGTTCCAGACTGTAGCGCATAGAACCGCTCGGCCACCCCAACATGCGGACACCGGAGGAGGATATTAGTGTTTAACGTCCCGTCGACAACGAGGTCATTAGAGACGGAGCGCAAGCTCGGGTGAGGGAAGGATGGGGAAGGAAATCGGCCGTGCCCTTTCAAAGGAACCATCCCGGCATTTGCTTGAAGCGATTTAGGGAAATCACGGAAAACCTAAATCAGGATGGCCGGAGACGGGATTGAACCGTCGTCCTCCCGAATGCGAGTCCAGTGTGCTAACCACTGCGCCACCTCGCTCGGTCGGACACCGGAGATTTACGGACATTTAAGATTACGTAACAGTATGCAGAGTGGTATCGGCTGCAAGTAATATTGTTTAAGCTACGCACACAGGCACACACCCACCCACCCACCCACTCACCCACCCTCCCACCCACACACTTACACACACACACACACACACACACACACACACACACACAGTCTTGCAACTTAGTAAATATATATGTACGTGTGCGCTGATCAAGCGTATACAGGGTGTTACAAAAAGGTACGGCCAAACTTTCAGGAAACATTCCTCGATTAATTTCCATGTTAGAGCTCATTTTAGTTTCGTCAGTACGTACTGTACTTCCTCGATTCACCGGCATGATTCCATACGGGATACTCTACCTATGCTGCTAGAACATGTGCCTTTACAAGTACGACACAACATGTGGTTCATGCACGATGGAGCTCTTGCACATTTCAGTCGAAGTGTTCGTACGCTTCTCAACAACAGATTCGGTGACTGATAGATTGGTAGAGGCGGACCAATTCCATGGCCTCCACGCTCTCCTGACCTCAACTCTCTTGACTTTCATTTATGGGGGCATTTGAAAGCTCTTGTCTACGCAACCCCGGTACCAAATGTAGAGACTCTTCGTGCTCGTATTGTGGACGGCTGTGATACAATACGCCATTCTACAGGGCTGCATCAGCGCATCAGGGATTCCATGCGACGGAGGGTGGATGCATGTATCGTCGCTAACGGAGGACATTTTGAACATTTCCTGTAACAAAGTGTTTGAAGTCACGCTGGTACGTTCTGTTGCTGTGTGTTTCCATTCCATGATTAATGTGATTTGAAGAGAAGTAATAAAATGAGCTCTAACATGGAAAGTAAGCTTTTCCGGACACATGTCCACATAACATATTTTCTTTCTTTGTGTGTGAGGAATGTTTCCTGAAAGTTTGGCCGTACCTTTTTGTAACACCCTGTATAAAAAGACTACGAATATTTCGTCGCTTATACCGGTAAATACCCAGAATGAGTAAAGAGTTTTAAAAATAAATAAGATACAGTTTACAAAAAAATGTATTTGTTTCGTGTTGATGCTAAATATATCCACGAAGTGATATGTCCTTGAACCATTTTTTCAAAATTTACTTTTGATACTTTTCGATGTTCTTAACAATATTACTAGCTTCTTCATATGCTGAGTCCGCCAATGTTTAATTATTGGAAAATACTCCAATTGCTGTTGAGAACTTTATTGGGCCCACTGTCGGTTTCGCCCATTATATTAGACCATATAAGTAGTTATTACGCTGTAGGGAAGCAACTTATAACTGATAAAAGTACAAGTCAGGTGGATTTAAAATGTTACTTACCCAAAGACATTGTGTCAAAAATTGTTCAGATGGCTCTAAGAACTATGGGACTTAACATCCGAGGTCATCAGTCCCCTAGACTTAGAACTACTTGAACCTAACTAACCTAAGGACAACACACACATCCATGCCCGCGGCAGGATTCGAACCTACGACCGTAGCAGCAGCGCTGTTCCGGACTGAAGCGCCTAGAACCGCTCGGCTACAGCAGCCGGTCATTGTGTCCAGATAATGACGATTATGTAGGACCAAATAGTCTTTATAATCCTGCCACTGTGTCTTTGGGTATGTAACATTTTAAATTCACATACAGCATAATAACACTTGAAAATAGCCAAAACCATCAATGGATGCAATAATTTCGCAACAGCAACTGGAGCGGTTTTTGTTTGATTGTTTATATGGTTGCGTACAGTTTGTTGGCGTCTGTTTAACATGAACTATACTTATTCCTGATCGATAGTTTTCTATAACACACTCTTATCTACCGTGTTGGATAAGTCGAGAGAATCATAATCACCTCAAAATTGCTGTCAGGAATAACATGGTGCTGTCTAGTCAATAAAAAAGCTGAATGCGTTGTTTGGCCTGAGAATATGCCTTAAATACATGCACGTCTTCCTTCTAACTCAGTTTCTCAGAGTGAATTTTTTGAATAGTATTTTAATATAAAATGCTTAGGTAGCCTAAGTCTTTGCAATAATTATTGTATTTAACACTTCGGAAATTGGTTTTAAATGATTGACTGGGACAATGCTTCCACTTTAAATACTAAAACACAGTTTTGGTGTTTCGAATAAAATCAAAACAATATCCCACGTTGTAGCCATGTAAGAATGCTTCCACTTCGAACAATACATCGCATTTATACAATAATTGGTACTCTGTGTAATGCACGCCGTCTCACGATATTATCACAAATAGTCAAGGAATCTGGACATCCATTTGTAGCAATACTGATCAGAATCTAAATCTGTATATATTTTAAACATTTATCCTTATTTGTTTATACAGGCTCCGGCAAAAACAATGACCTGGTTTAAACAGCTCGCCACTATCGAACAAGGCCACCACTTGGGAAAAGTGGTGTCCCCCGCACGACTTCTGTTCGCTTATCTCCCTGTCTACATTTCTCCGGCACTCGCCTCAACACATGATGCGACAACGGCGCCCCTAGTGCATGAATCAAAACTAGAACGTATATAACGTTGATGTTTATGGGATATCGCACCAATATGGTTCAAATGGCTCTGAGCACTATGGGACTTAACATCTGTGGTCATCAGTCCCCTAGAACTTAGAACTGCTGAAACCTAACTAACCGAAGGACATCACACACATCCATGCCCGAGGCAGGATTCGAACCTGCGACCTTTGCGGTCACGCGGTTCCAGACTGAAGCGCCTAGATCCGCACGGCCACACCGGCCGGCACACCAATATGAAAGGTACCCCTTTCCTGACACGGTATGCCAACAAACAATGCTTCAAAACATGTGTTTGTTAGAGTTCATTCGTTTATGTTCAAATGTTGAAATGTGTGTGAAATCTTATGGTACTTAACTGCTGTCATCAGTCCCTAAGCTTACACACTGCTTACGCTAAA
This sequence comes from Schistocerca americana, assembly GCF_021461395.2. Taxonomy (NCBI): domain Eukaryota; kingdom Metazoa; phylum Arthropoda; class Insecta; order Orthoptera; family Acrididae; genus Schistocerca; species Schistocerca americana. Next base: position 534,083,927 of record NC_060122.1, read on the forward strand.
TTATCCTAAGGACAAACACACACACCCATGCCCGAAGGAGGACTCGAACCTCCGCTGCGATCAGCGGCACAGTCATTCGTTTATATTTACCCCTTTTTCAAATGCTTACATTTATTTACGCGTCATGAACATCGTCGCTTTACTTTACAATAGCTGTCTTCCAAACTTCTGTTGCAATACTCTGCAACGCCATTAGTAAAGAAACTACGTTCATGGCAAATAAATAAATGCAAATATCTGAAAATTGGTATTCCAGGCATCTTGAAATGTCGCCATGGAAACATAAACGCGTGAACCGACAACACATAAAAAAGGAAAGGTCCAGATTAGCCGTAATACGTTTAACCTTTCCATACGACAACTGTGTGGGCTTTATTGCCATTCTCAAGTAGCGTATAGTTTGATTTGACGGCCATATTGCATCTTTGATAAACTATCATTCTCTCATTCATGATACGTAGTAATTATAAAAGTCTGGAATGTGTTTTGATACTTATTTGATAGTTCGTTTACAAAAATGTAGTTATTTATAGTAAACGAACTATCAAATAAGTATCTAAACTTATTCCGTACGTTTTTAATTAGTACATATGACGAAACCACTTCAAATTAGGCAGTGACAGCTTATTATGGATGCGCAATATGAACATCAAATCAAACTAGACGTTACTTGAGAATGGCAATAAAGTTGAAACAGCTGTCGGAAGGAATATTAAACTTATTGCGAGTGATATGGATCTTTCCTTTTCAAAATGTCATATTTGACACTTACTATGATACGGGCACATTCGAACGAAAAACACGCAAGTAGCTTATTCACTAAGTTATGGCCGTGCCCCCGTTGTTCAAATCGTTACATTTCACTTGTAGGCCGTAATATTCGTGTCATTATCCCCTATTACCAACGTTTACGAATTAACAGTGTGCAGCACAGACTTAGATAGGGAGAAATAAGTACGTGTATGTGTTGTCAGCACTGATCCAGAGGCGAAAATACTTCTACGCGCACCCCTACAAGGTAGTGAGCTGTTCGCCAACTATCCATATACACATAAGCACATGAGCACATGGGCTATAACCTCGCGCTCAGAGTGGAAACTTGTTTCTCTTTCCAGAATGAGATTTTCACTCTGCAGCGGAGTGTGCGCTGATATGAAACTTCCTGGCAGATTAAAACTGTGTGCCCGACCGAGACTCGAACTCGGGACCTTTGCCTTTCGCGGGCAAGTTTCTCTTTGTTGTTCAGCTCCAGCAGCGGCGAAATCGCACTGTGCGCCCTCGAAGTATGCAAAACTTTTGCTGCTCTGCGTCATGAGCTGCAAACCCGAGGAGAGCCGAAATTCGGCGGAAATACCCGAAAATGCGTCCCGGGTGGAGTACAATGCAAACTACTCGCTCTCTCTCCCACGAATTTATTCTGCGGACCGGATCTGACCCTGGACCGCCGGTTGCCCGCCCGCTGCGTGCCGGATACGATTATAAGTAAATGCATAACTACTTAGTCAACAGTGAATGGAAACTCTCTTTAGATGTGGAGAAATGGTACAATGTCGATGAAATAAAAAGTGTAGCACACGACCATAACATTACCAAGAAGTTTCTGGAGCCTGCAGCATCGTCTGAAAGTTAAGGGAGTGGGGGTACTAGGAATGGAATAACTTTAATCTATAGTAGAGAAGGCGAGTGGAAGAGTTAGTCCGTGGAAATTTAATACACCTGTAAAAGAAACCGACGGTTCTAGAAAACCGCCCTTGCGTTTGGATCCTTATCAAGTAGAAAAAAATGGCTCTGCGCACTATGGGACTTAACATCTGAGGTCATCAGTACCGTAGACTTAGAACTACTAAACCTAACTAACCTAAGGACAGCACACACATCCACGCCCGAGGCAGGATTCGAACCTGCGACCGTAGCAGCAGCGCGGTTCCGGACTGAAGCGCCCGCTCGGCCACATCGGTCGGCTTTATCAAGTAGACTTGACAACAGACATGAAACTTCATGGGAGATTAAAACTGTGTGCCGAACCGAGACTCAAACTCGTGACCTTTGCCTTGCACGGGCGAGTGCTCTTATTGACTTTTTTCTGTGTTTTCTTATTGATCTCATTTTGTTCGTTATTGTTCATTCTGTTTGTTCGGAGCGAACTTCCCATGACGCTTGTTCATCGTGGATCCGTGAACTCAGATTCTTATTACAGAGAGCGGCTAACCCTCTGACCGAACACGCTCGGCTAGCGTGCCGGCCTTAACAGAGCTACCTAAGCCCGACACACAGCCCTGCCTCACAGCTTTACCTCCGCCTTGACTTCATCCCCTATCTTCACAACTGCTCGTAAATTCTCCTGCGATAGTGTCTCAGATATATCCTTTTTTCCAGAGTCTGAAGCGGCACACAGATCCAATCAGCCAGGAAGTTTCATATACACCCGCACTCCGCTGCACAGTGAAAAGTCACTTTTGGATGACCACAGACGTTCAAGGAATTCACAACGCGGCACTGGGATCGTGATGGAGCGGTGCAGCCCACAATAATGTGTAACAGATACATAATAAATGTGACAACTTTTGGTGCGACATTTGGTTGGGTAAATTTAAAGAACTGGTACTCAGCGAAAGAAGCGTGAAAATTTTTTGTAACTGCCGTATAGAACATGAGAGGAAAAAGTAAGAGGGATATAGATTCATATGGAAGGATACTACCATTTTCTTGTCGTATACGTGCGGATAGAATAACATATAAAAATAATATCTAACAAAAATGATCGCATTTAAAAATAAAATAATTAACATTTTACGAATACCCTCTGACCCGCCAGGCTAGCCGAGAGCGCTAATGCGCTGCTTCCTGGACTCGGGTAGGCCCGCCGGCTCCGGATCGAATCCGCCTGGTGGCTTAACGACGGAGGCCGGTGTGCCGGCCAGCCTGGATGTGGTTTTTAGGCGGTTTTCCACATCCCGTTAGGTGAATATCGGGCTGGTCCCCACGTCCCGCCTCAGTTGCACGGCTCGCAGACATCTGAACATGTTCGCCCTATTCCGTGAATAACACAGACACAGACAGTTGGGGTACATTAATTCCGTCCCGGGTGGTATGGGGTGGTGGCGGGAAGGGCATCCGGCCACCCTTTAAATTAACCTTGCCAAATCCGATTAACCATGCCGACCCTGCGCCATTGCGGGAAAAAGGCACAAGCAAAAGAATGAAAAAGAAGAAAGAATACCCACTGTCATGAATTGTACAGTGACTTGCAGAGAATATACGGATATGTGCACAGTCCAGCCACATTAATATGACAATCGCCTAAGTTGGACGTCAACGTGGAATAACCAGTCACAGACAGCAGGTGGCAGCACTAACAGTGGAGGGTATGTAAAACGTGTCCCTTGGACGCGGAAAACAGTGAAGGCGTTGTCGTAACGTAGAAACGGGGCGATTTATCTGACGTCCAAACAAACGGGCATGATCAGTGGCATTGGGATCGAGAATGGAAGCAGTTCCGAAACGGAGAATTCCGTAAACTGTTCGCGCGCCGCCGTGGTTAAAGTATAACGTGCATGGCAAAATGGCGCTATCCGGAACCTGTGCAGAGCAACTGTGGTGCACCACGGGAAGATTACAGGAGTTAACGACGGCTGCGAAATTGCGCACTGGAGTGTACAGACCTGCAACAGTTGAGCGACTGACCGCCCAGATGAACCAAGGGGTAACCAACAGTCTCCTCAACAATCGTTCAGCGAAAGATGATGCATATGGGACTTCGCAGCTGTCGCCTGGTTCATGCACTCATGCTGACTGCTATTCATCGGTGACGAAGGCTGGAATTTGCACGCCAGCACCGCAACTGGACGTCCACTGCCGGCCGGGATGGCCGAGCGTTTCTAGGCGCGACAGTCTGGAACCGCGCGACCGCTACGGTCGCAGGTTCGAATCCTGCCTCGGGCATGGATGTGTGTGATGTCCTTAGTTTAGTTAGGTTTAAGTAGTTCTAAGTTCTGGGGGACTGATTACCTCAGAAGTTGAGTCCCATAGTGCTCAGAGCCATTTGAACCATTTTGACGTCCACTGAGTGGCGACAGGTGACAATTTCAGATTCACATTTTATGCTCTGTCGGCGAAAAACGTCTGAAAGCAAACACCCTACAACAATCTTCGGAAGGGTCCTGGCCTGAGAAGGGAGCATTATGGTCTGGAGAATGTTTTCATGATGCTCCCTAGGTGATTTCGTCATTCTAGAAGGCACATTGGATCACCACAAGTATGCATTTGTGTTTTGGGACATGTCCACATGTGATTTCGTAATTCTGGTAGGCACAATGGATCAACACAAATATCCATTAATCTTTCGGGAAATGACCAGCGTTACATGCAGTTTGTTTTTCCTTCGCATGATGGCATCTACCAGCAGGACAACGCAAGTTGTCACACAGCTCGCAGTGTATGTGCGTGGTTCGAAGAGGCATCATGAATTTACCGTAGTCTTTTGGCTACCAAACTCGCCGGAGTTGAACCCAATCGACAATATGTGGCACCACTTCGTTGGGGCTGTTCGTGCCAACCGAGAAAACTAGCGCAGTTGGCCAAGGCACTGGAGCCGGAGTGACTCCACATCCCTGTTGGTACCTTCCAGAACCTCACTGACTTTCGTCCTGCACGTATCGCAGCAGTCCGTGCTGCAAAAGGTGGTTGTTCAGGGGTTTGCCAGATGGTCACATTAATGCGACTGGCTAGTGTAGTTGTAGAAAAAGTAAACCCTGCGCTGAATAAGGGAAACTACACTGAAGCGCCAAAGAAACTGATATAGACATGCGTGTTCCAACACAGCGATATGTAAACAGGCAGAATACGGCATTGTAGTCGGAAAAACCTATATGAGACAAGAGTCTGGCGCAGTTGTTAGATCGGTTACTGCTGCCTCAGTGGCGGTTATCAAGATTTAAGTGAGTCTGAACGTGGTGTTATAGTCGGCGCACGGCTGATAGGACACAGCATCTCCGAGGCAGCGATGAAATGGGGATTTTCCCGCTCGACCATTTCACGAGTGTACTGTGAATATCAGGAATCTGGTAAAACTCCAACCAACTACGACTGAAGACTATCGTTCAACGTTGACAGAAGTGCAACCCTTCTGCAAATTGCTGCAGATTTTAATGCTGGGCCATGAACAAGTGTCAGCTTGCGAACCATTCAACGAAACATCATCTATATTGGTTTTTGGAGCCGAAGGTCCACTCGTGTACCCACGATGACTGCTTGACACAAAGCTTCGCGCCTCGCTTGGAACCTTTAACACTGACATTGCACTGTTGACGGCTGGAAACATGTTGCCCGTTTCAGATTGTATCGAGCAGATGGAAGTATACGGATACGGAGAGAACCTCATGAATCCATGGGCCCTGCATGTCAGCAGGGGACTGTTCAAGCTGGTGGAGGCTCTGTAATGGCATGGGGCGTGTGCAGGTGGAGTGATATGGGACCCTTGATACGTCTAGATACGGCTCAGACAGGTGACATGTACATAAGCATCCCGCCTGACTAACTGCACCCATTCACGTCCGTTGGCCATTCTAGAGGACTTGGGCAGTTGCAGCAGGACAATGCGACACCCCACACATCCAGTATTGCTACAGAGTGGCTCCAGGAACACTCTTCTGGATTTAAACACTTCCACTGGCCGCCAAACTCCTCATACATGAACATTATTGAGCAGATCTGGGATGCCTTGCAATGTGCTGCCCAGAAGAGATCTCCACCTCTCGTACTCTTACGGATTTATGGACAGTTCTGCAGGATTCATGGTGTTAATTCCATCTAACAGTATTTCAGACATTATTCGAGTCCATGCCACGTCGTGTTGCGCAGTTCTACGCGCTAGCGGGTGTCCTACGCGATATTAGGCAGGTGTACCAGTTTCTATGGCTCTTCAGCGTATTTGTTCTTGTTTATCTTTCGAACCGGACCGAAGAGATCTCTACCCCTCGTACTCTTACGGATTTATGGTCAGTTCTGCAGGATTCATGGTGTTAATTCCGTCTAACAGTATTTCAGACATTATTCGAGTCCATGCCAGGTCGTGTTGCGCAGTTCTACGTGCTAGCGGGTGTCCTACACGATATTAGGCAGGTGTACCAGTTTCTATGGCTCTTCAGCGTATTTGTTCTTGTTTATCTTTCGAACCGGACCGATCGTAACACAAACTGCGACTCTTTCGAGTAAATAACTGTAGCGGAAGAACTTTTAACAATGGTGATGCTGGCTTGTGCTGGAACATAGTGGCCTTTTCTCGAAAGGTACCCATAGCTTGCATAAAGTATTGCTTAGTTCTGCCACGGGTTAGTTTTTCTGGCCTTGTTAGTTGTATGTCAGCAGTGACACGAAGCATTATGGATAGGACTGCTGGTAAAAATATTGCCGAATACAACACGTGGATGAGTTCTCTGAATGCTGTGTTGAGCTGTTCCCGCACCGAGAGCAACCATATCACACCACTTTTCAAGACGAGGCGTTTTACGCTACTCTTCTGTGTTTCGTGTTCTACATTTCGGTGACCGCATATTTCAGGTTTTCTCATTGCTGTGAAGATATTTCCACGTAAACAAAAGGTAAATGGGGTAATAAACTGAAGAGATTTAAATCATATCCTTAAACTGTAACGAAGCACTGACGATAACGGGCCGCTAATAAGAAAATATTCAGAAACTATTTGCGAACAACCTCCGAAATTTTGTTCATAGAGTTCTGGTTGAGCTTGTGGAACACGAATATTCGGCAAGACAAAAAAGTGGCAAGTGTGAGGAGGACTTGCGCTCTGCGGGTTCCGTGCAAACTTAGATTTGTGTGCAGACAATTCATCTATAAGTTGTGATGCATGAATTCCCTAGTATCAAAATATTTGATATTAATGGCCGTATCTTTTGCCTGCGTTAACTTAAAAGCTTAAATTACTTTCACCGCCAAGGGACCGTAGACCTTACTGTTTGACGTAAATTTCAACCTGATACCTACTACTCGTTCCTGAGGAAAAGGGGTCTTAACAGACGGACAGAAGACAGGCGGACAACAAAGTGACCCTACAAGGGTTTCGATTTTACCGACTGATGTACCCAATCCTAAAAAAAGGACCCGGCAGTATAGGCTCGCGCATTAGCACGCCCCCACGGGATTCAGGGAACCGTGCCGGTCCTGTCTTGAATCCGCCCGGCGGATTAACGGCGAGGGCCTGTGTGCCGGCCAGCCTGGATGTGCTATTAGGCGGTTTCCCATATCCGAGTAGCAGGACACCGCCATGGTACCAATGTCGCGCCTCAGTTACACGTTTCGCAAACACTTAGAAAATTTTCGTACACTTCCACAAGGATAACACTAAAGTAGACAGGTGGGGTACACATGTGTCGTCCTGGAGGATAACAGGGTGAGAATCACGAAGTTAGGATTGTGTATGTTACGTTATGTTAACCGGGGACCTAGAAACGATGGAGAGGCTCCGTCCCCGACGCAGTCGCAGTGGTCCGCAACCCCACGACGACTACCGCAGTCCACTTCACCCCTCCGCCGCCCCACACCGAAGCCATGGTTATTGTGCGGTTTGGCCCCCGGTGGACCCTCCAGGGAACGTCTCACACCAGACGAGTGTAACCCCTATGTTTGCGTGGTAGAGTAATGGTGGTGTACGCGTACGTGGAGAACTTGTTTACGCAGCAATCGCCGACATAGTGTAGCTAAGGCGGAATAAGGGGAACCAGCCCGCATTTGCCGAGGCAGATGGAAAACCGCCTGAAAAACCATCCACAGACTGGCCGGCTCACCGGACCTCGACACAAATCCTCCGGGCGGATTCGTACCGGGGACCGGCGCTCCTTCCCGCCCGGAAAGCCGTGCGTTAGACCGTACGGCCAACCGGACGGGCTAGAACTGTTTATTATCAACCGCTACTGTAAAAAAAAGTTATGATGATACTGTGTGTGTTTGCAAGAATCGTTTTCAGAATATAATTAATTTTTATGCTTATACCCGTACCTTAATTCCTGTGCATCCCCATGGTTATGGAACACAGACAAAGTGAATATTGAACTATGTTACTTCAACCTACAATGTTTTCTATGAGGTGTCGGCATACCAAGATGCACACCATAGTTATGATGTGCGTCAATAGGTGCTTGCATACCAAGATGCACACCATTGCTACTAATGGACAATTGGAGTTGGAACTCGTACCTGATGTAGCTGAGGGAACTCAGCCAATTCGACGGTTAACTTAGTGTTTGGTTACACTAAAACTATGGATCAAAGAGACGACGGAATCACATGGCGAAACCTGGTATTGTGCTATGTGAGGGAAAGAAACGGATTTTTGAGTGCATTCACAGACAGTTGCCGCGCGGGATTAGCCGAGTGGTCTGAGGCGCAGCAGTCATGGACTGTGCGGCTGATCCTGGCGGAGGTTCGAGTCCTCCCTCGGGCATGGGTGTGTGTGTTTGTCCTTAGGATAATTTAGGTTAGGTAGTGTGTAAGCTTAGGGACTGCAGTTAAGTCCCATAAGATTTCACACACATTTGAACATTTGAACAGACGGTTGCCAGTGCTTTGACCACGCTATGTAATTCCTTTTTTTTTATTCCTTCCTTGAATATGGTACTATTAGATGCCAATTTTACCAGTGAAACAAATTTATAATGAAACATAAACTATATTCTAATTTTTTGCCATTCATTACTATTAGAGATATAAATAACTTTTACTACCTGATGTACACTTCCAACTTACTGACTCATATTATTTGTATATTTTGATGTATACTCTTTTGAATATTCTCTTTGTTAGACTTCGGAAAACAAATTTTTATTACAGTATATGTAGGTGTTTTGTTGAAAGAAATATTCTATCATTAACTTACTTATTACTACATATATTTATATAATCAAATTTTCTCCTTACGTCAAGTCCAAATGACTTAACGACGTAGGAAAATTTTAAGAAACACAGTGGAGGGTTATGTAAGAGGTGTATATTTCTATTGTCTATTGTAAAACCACAATTTATGAAAGATGTTTATATTTTATTAATAGGATTAAGTAGGAATAATTAATATTTGTCAGTTTGGAAATAATTGTGGTAGCAGTGAATGTCTGCACCAAAGTATTGTTGGCGGGAGAGACCGCACACTGATATAATTTTAAAAAGGGCGGGAGAGACCGCGAATGGATACATTTTAAGAAAAGAGCGGGAAAGGCCGCGCGTTGATACATTTTGTAACGGTAGCAGGGATTGTCTGCACCAGAAAGCATTGTTGGCGGGAGATACCGCACATTAGCGTTCGTAGGAAGTCAGTAAGTAGTAAGCGAGATGTGAAACGAGTCGGTAGCAGGTCTGAAGCGAGAGGTTGAGAGGAGCTGTGTGCCTGCCAGCCACCAGAGATTATAAACGGATGTACAGAGACATCAGCTAACTATTATCATAAGGGGAACTAATATTATTGAATTATCTTTTTGAGAAACTCAAGACTACTGAAGGTATGTTTGTGCAATGCTAGTTGTAAAAATTTAATATAATAGAATTTTTTTTTTTTGAGAAACTCAAGACTACTGAAGGTATGTTTGCGCAATGCTAGTTGTAAGATTATTGTAAAAAGCAAGTCCTATTTGAACGTTTGTAAAATCATTTCATTGCCAACAGTAAATATTTGAAGAATCGTTTTCAGAATATAATAAATTTGCATTACTGATTATAATCCGTCCCAAAACCCATCAACGTAAAACTTTGCAAAATTTTATTGTTGTCAAGAAAAAGTTTAGCTATGAATTACGTAACTTCAGGCAAATTAATTAAAGTATAACGTCAGCTTTGCTATTAAAGAATAACGACAGCTTCTGTGGTAATAAATACAGCCACTTATTATGACAACCCACCAGCAGCTAATAGAGTATAGTAAAACAGAGTAAGTATATTCATGTCGCAGTTCGATGTAGCAGTCAGATGGCGATCCAGTAACAGCAAAAAAGGTAAGGAATAGTTTTGGGTTATTGCAGATAACGACTGAGGGCCACGACGACACATTCTAAGTTTCCTCGAAATAATCAGCAAATCACTTTTAATAAGCAGCGAAGAATGCACTTATTATTATTGAGAAAATGGGAATTAATTTCAAAGGGAAGATTTCATTTGTAATTATTAAAGAAAAGATAGTAATCCTAAGGAAAGGTTTCATAGGTTATTGTAGAAGGGAAGGTTGCGTAACAAAAGAGATATAGAGGGGACGGGAAGGTTTCAAGCGTTGCGAAAACACTGAATGAATTTCGTAGGATACGATACTGAGAGACATGAGCACCACATCAGCCGACGTGCGGCAGTGGAAAATGTAGCGAGGCCCAGCGGTTCGTGGAGGTCTTCGCTGCTCTCTCCGTCCGAACAACAGCCAATCTTGATTCCACTTACACATCCTTTGAGCTCTGTACGTTTAGGCCGAAGGCATCGTATGTGACATTGACCATAGAATGGTCCAAGTTAATGCAGGAACGTGCATGCCCTTATTTATTGTGCGGAACAGTTTCATCACGGGATGACCTGCGCCTTGGCGTTTGCTGCTGAGGAGCGGGGTGCTGCAGTGGTAACACGCTGAACTCGCAGCTAGGAAGACGGAGGATCGTGTTCCATGATTTGCATTCATGACTTAAGGTGAATGCCTGGATGGTACCTTTGAAAAGGACGCAGCCGGCATCCTTCCCCATCCTTCCTCAATCCCAGCCTGTATTTCGTCTTCAGTGAACTGGTCGTCCAAGGGTTCTTAAAAATCAAATGTTCCTGAATGAGATTTTCACTCTGCAGCGGAATGTGCACTGATATGAAACTTTCTGGCAGATTAAAACTGTGTGCCGGACCGAAACTCGAACTCGGGACCTTTGCCTTTCGCGGGCAAGTGCTCTACCATCTGAGCTACCTCACAGCATCACTTCAACTAGTACCTCGTCTCCTACCTTCCAAACTTTACGGAAGCTCTCCTGCGAACCTCTGTAAAGTTTTGAAGGTAGGACACGAGGTACTGGCAGAAGTGATGCTCTGAGGACGGGGCGTGAGTCGTGCTTGGGACCTTTGCCCGCGAAAGGCAAAGGTCCCAAGTTCGAGTCTCGTTCCGGCACACAGTTTTAATCTGCCAGGAAGTTTCAAATGTTCCTCCCTTCATATGTTTATGTGGGCAAGTGGTAACGTGCAGTTCCTGGTCCGTAGTCTACATATATATTCCGCAAGTAACCTTACGGTGTGTGGTGGAGGATTGTTTCTGGCACCACAGCCTGTTCCGCCTTTCCCTGTTCCATTCGTGAATTGCTCGTGGAGAGAAAAATGCAGGTAAACCTTCATATAGTTTTTAAAGTTCTCGATTTTTCTCGTTGTGTTTATTTACTGAAATGTATGTCGGGGAGAGTAACATGTTGCTGGACTTTTTGCAACAATAAACCGCTCCACGATACCCGAAGTTTATCTTGTAGCAATTTTGTTGAGCATCCCCATAACGATTGCACACCGACCAAACGTGCCCGTGATGAAATGCAACGCTTCTCTTCGTCAGATCTTGTCAGTCTCTTCTATTAATACAACCTGATAAACGTCACAGACTGATGAGCACTATTCGTGAATCTGTCGAACAAATATTATGTAAGCCACTTCTTCCGTGGATAAATTACATCTACTCAGGATTCTTACAATAAGTCTCAGCGTAGCATATGTATTTCCTCCAACTGTTAGGTCGCTCTAAATGAGTACTCCTTGGTATGTAACTGTAGTTACTATTTCCGGCGATTTATCACCAATAGTGTAAACGTACGGGGGTGCATTTCTTTGCTTATTTATGCGCAGTGAGTTACGAACAACTTAAATTCAAACGATCACATAGCCAGACCAAAGATTGCGTTTTATTGGCAGACGACGTGGAAGATGCAATAGGTCTACTAAAAAGATTGCGTATTCTACTTTCGTTCGTCGTCTCCTGCAGTGCTGCTGCGTGGTATGGGATCCTTATTAGACAGGAATGACGGAGGACATAAAAAAAGACTAAAGAAGGGCAGCTCGCTTTTTTTATCGCGAAATAGGGAAGAGTGTGTCACGAATATGATAAGCGCCAACTTTCTCCTCTGAGTCTGAAACAATTTTACTGTCGCCAACCTGCATTGGGAGAAATAATCATCATAGTAAATTAAGAGAATCAAAGCTCGTACAGAACGATTTTTCTGACACGGTATAAGAGAGTGTAACGGTAGAGAAAAATCTGATGGTTGAAGAACCCTCTGACAGGCGCTTAAGAGTGAATTGCAGAATAGTGATCTTGGTGTAGGTGTAGATTTACTTACGTTCAGGGTCATCAAGCAGTCCCTGCACGCACCATGAACCCTTTCGTCTTCCTGCAATTCGCTTCAGTGTTCCGGAGTTGCTACATTCCTATAGACAACCGAGGAATCTTTGCACAATCTTGTGCAGCTTCCGACTTTATCCACCAGATCCCTTATGTACTCTCTTAACAGTAACGGTCCTATCACACTTCATGGAATACTCCAATTACGTTTACATCTGCTTCCAAGGAACTCCTTTATACAGCCACAAATCTGGTCCGATACTCGGTAAAGTCGTATGTATTCAGTAAACGACAGTGTGGAACTGTATGAAATGCCTTCCAGAAGTTAAGGAACCTGGCATCAACCGGAGCACTGTGGTCTACGGAGCTCTAGATCTATCGGACTACACAGCGAGCCGAGACCCGCAAGATCGTTGTTTGAGGATTCTATGTCGATTTTTGTAGAGAACATTTTTCGTCCTGCAGAAAGTCATACGTGAGCATAAAACATGCTTCATTGTTACACAACAGGTTGACTCGGTGATATACGCCAGCAGCTACCCTGTCCACTCACACTGATGTGACCACCTTTCAGAAGCCTGAATAACCACCTTTTGCAGCGCGTACCGCAGCGAGAGCCACAGTTCCGGAAGGTACCGACAGGGCTGTGATACCTTGTCGACTAGTGCCGTGGCCATATGCGCTAGATTCCTCGGTGGAGGATCTATGGCGCGAACAGCCCGATCGAAGTGGTACTACAGATTCTCCATCGGGTTTAATGAGGGGAAATCGGTGGTCAGGGGAGCACTCAGCCTGGTATTCTTCGAACCATTCACGCATGCGACAAGCTGTGTGACTCGTTTCGTTGTCCTGCTGGTTGATGCCATCGTGCCGTGCAAAAAGAAGCTGCATGTAGGGGTGTACATGGCCCCCAAGGAAAGCTGCAAACTGGGGTTGATTCTTACAGAATGAGAACACGAAAACATTCCCCAGACCACAATGCCCCCAACTCTGGCCTGGACCCTTCCTATAATTTTACAAGACGTTTGATTTCAGACGATACACGCCGTAGCCGCCAACAGCCATTTCTCTGATGAGCATAAAACGTGATTCACCTGAAAATGCACCTGTCGCCACTCAGCGCACGTCCAGTTACCGTCGTCGCCGATGAACAGTAGTAGGCATGGGCGCCTGAACCATGCACTTGCTGCGGATGCCCATAAGCTGTAACGTTCGTTGAACGGATGAGACGCTGTTGGTACCCTTGGTTCATCTAGGCGGCCAGTGGCCATACTGTTGCACGTTTATTCGCCCGTACACCTTCCGCAGCCGTCGTTTACTGCTGTCACCTATGGCCCATGGCGGACCACAGTTGCCTCGGCGCCAGTTTCGAATAGCACCATTTTCCCTGCACGGTATACTTTAATCACAACACCATGCGAATAGTTTACAAACTTAGCCGTTTCGGAAGTGCTTCCACCCTCGCACAGAAAACCAATGATCATTCCCTTTTGGACGTCAGCTAAATCGCTCCCTTTCCTCATTACGCCAACGATTGCACTGATTTCGCGTCTCTCTGACCGTCCACTGCTGGTGCTGCCACCTGAGAGTGGTTATTGCACACTGACGTCGAACGCAGGTGTTTTTCACATTAATGTGACTAGACTGTGTACGTGTATCTGTCCTACGTCGCTTCTCGAAATTTTGTATCACCTACCCGTTTTTCCAGTACACTTCGTTTCCCTAGCGACTTACGATGAACTGCTTCCAGAAGAAGAACACGTTCTTTCACATAATCTGCGTAGAATCTGACAGATATCACGTGCAGTCCAGATGACTTCCCATTATTGAGTGATTGTATTTGGTTATCTGTTGCGTGATCACTTACCTCAATAGCTGCCATTACAGCGTTGACTGAAAGGAGGAACCGTATTACAATCTTCCGTGGTGAAACAGTTTCAGAATACCGAATTCCGTATTTCGGCATTCCAACCAACGCTCCATGTTAAATAAGAGAACTCTCTGCTGTGTCTAATGGGATAGTGGCAGGTGAGTTGTGCACAGTGGTCTGCCCGTTGGATGGGAACAATAAACTCGGAACTAATTACCGCTGGTTCAGATTTTACGTTCTGTGCATCTCGCAACAGCCGGCACACTGAAGTTGATTTAATTTTTTCCTTGTCCGGTGAGATATCCTGATCTTGCTCGTGGCGGATAACCTCTTTTAGATATGTTTATTTTTATTAAATAGTACAGATACAAAACGTTTCATACGCCACAAACCTGAAATTTGTCATTCGTTAATGTCATTACAGCTCTGTATCGTTGAAATTGGAAAGCTTTTTATTTCGATAGACTCCTTGTTCTAAAAACGATATAGGGGTTTTTGCACAACTGGCCACTAAAATTGCTACACCAAGAAGAAATGCAGATGATAAACGGGTATTCAATGGACAAATCTATTATACTAAAACTGACATGTGATTACATTTTCAGGCAATTTGGATGCATACATCCTGAGAAATCAGTACCCAGAACAACCACTTCTGGCCGTAATAACGGCGTTGATTCGCCTGGGCATTGAGTCAAACAGAGCTTAGATGGCGTCTACAGGTACAGCTGCCCGTGCAGCTTCAACACGATACCACAGTTCATCAAGAGTAGTCACTGGCGTATGGTGACGAGCCAGTTGCTCGGCCACCATTGACCAGACGTTTTCAGTTGGTGAGAGATCTGGAGAATGCGCTGGCCAGGCCAGCAGTAGAACATTTTCTGTATCCAGAAAGGCCCGTACAGGACCTGCAACATGCGGACGTGCATTATCCTGCTGAAATGTAGGGTTTCGCAGGGATCGAATGAAGGGTAGAGCCACGGGTCGTAACACATCTGAAATGTAACGCCCACTGTTCAAAGTGCCGTCAATGCGAACAAGAGGTGACCGAGACGTGTAACCAATGGCACCCCATACCATCACCCCGGGTGATATACCCGTATGGCGATGGCGAATACACGCTTCCAATGTGCGTTCACCGCGATGTCGCCAAACACGGATGCGACCATTATGATGCTGTAAACAGAACCTGTATTCATCCGAAAAAATGACGTTTTGCCATTCGTGCACCCAGGTTCGTCATTGAGTACACCATCGCAGGTGCTCCTGTTTGTGATGCAGCGTCAAGGGTAACCGCAGCCATAGTCGCCGAGCTGATAGTCCACACTGCTGCAAACGTCGTCGAATTGTTACTGTAGATGGTTGTTGTCTTGGAAACGTCCCCATCTGTTGACTCAGGGATCGAGACGTGGCTGCACGATCCGTTACAGCCATGCGGATAAGATGCCTGTCATCTCGACTGCTAGTGATACGAGGCCGTTGAGATCCAGCACTTCGTTCCGTATTACCCTCCTGAACCCACCGATTCCATATTCTGCTAACAGTCATTGGATCTCGACCAACGCGAGCAGTAATGTCGCGATACGATAAACAGCAATCGCGATAGGCTTCAAACCGACCTTTACCAAAGTCGGAAACGTGATGGTACGCATTTCTCCTCCTTACACGAGGCATCACAACGTTTCACCAGGCAACGACGGTTAACTGCTGTTTGTGTATGAGAAATCAGTTGGAAACTTTCCTCATGTCAGCACGCTGTAGGTGTCGCCACCGGCGCCAACCTTGTGTGAATGCTCTGAAAAGCTAATCATTTGCATATCACAGCATCTTCTTCCTGTCGGTGAAATTTCGCGTCTATAGCACGTCATCTTCGTGGTGTAGCAATTTTAACATGCAGAGTCAGGATTGACAGCAGCTGCTGCTATGAAATACATTAATAGTAGTTCTATTCTTCCTTTTACGACCAATGCTTGACCCACTAGCCGTTGACTTGGTATTTGGCTGATGAAGAACTGAGAGCCTATAATGGGCCGGATCTCAAACAATGCTCCTTACTCCTCATCGATTAGTAAAAGAAAGAGGATTGGAGGTGACTCTACTAACAGAGTACTGTTGTGGAGCAGAAACCTCGAGTCGCTCTGAAATCAGCTCAAGTCACAAATCTCACATCACCAGCATTCGGAACAGTGTAAGAAGAAGTCTTAGATCTTTAAATATTATCGATTTTCCATCATATTTTTAATTACATTACCGACTGAGACCAGGCGCGGAGGAAGATGAGTGGGAGTGGAGGAGCCGGCTGGCAACGGGCTTGTTTTCACTCTTCAGCCTTTGAAAAATGTTGACATGAGTAAAACTGGTTGTCTAAATTTTGCATGATGATATGTGTGGTCTAAAACCTGAACTGATGGTGGTACTGTGGGCTGCTGATAACATTTATAATACTGTTCTGCAAAACTCAAGGACAAATTAGATAAATAACATATTAGCTAACACTAAAATCCTCCCGAACAAGCCACGAAGGCCCAACGGTAGCACAAGCAGCCGTGTCATCCTCAGACCACAGGCGTCACTGGATGCGGATACGGAGGGGCATGCGGTCAGCACACGTCTCTCCCGACCGTATGTCAGTTTACGAGACCGAAGCCGCAATCAAGTAGCTCCTCAGTTTGCCTCACAAGGGCTGAGTGCACCACGCTTGCCAACAGCGCTCGACAGACCAGATGGTCGCCGGCCGGAGTGGCCGAGCGGTTCTAGGCGCTACAGTCGAACTGCGCGACCGCTACGGTCGCAGGTTCGAATCCTACCTCGGGCATGGATGTGTGTGATGTCCTTAGGTTAGTTAGGTTTAAGTAGTTCTAAGTTCTAGGTGACTGATAGAAGTTAAGTCCCATAGTGCTCAGAGCCATTGTATAGACCGGGTGGTCACCCATCCAAGTGCTAGCCCAACCCGACAGCGCTTAACTTCGGTGATCTGACGGGAACCCGCGTTAGCACTGCGGCAAGTCTGTTGGAAAATATATTAACTACTCTGGGTAAATGAATGAAAGTGTGGGAGCATATTGCCAGAGGCTCCCAGTCGTGCACAGAAAGCTGAACGTCGCAATGCGTGAGCTCAGCGTGACTGTAGCGCCTAATGGGAGAGGTTCTTGAAGGAATGGGAAAAAACATTTTGTTCAATCAGCGATCAGTTACGTTGCACTGTGATGCTGTTGTTCATTACAACATTGATGAACAACAATGCCTGGAGATATCTGGATTACTTCACATGGGGCGAATCGGCGGGAAACAGGAAGAAGGACGAAGTGTGTCGAGTGTAGCTCATGAGTTTGGTATTGATCACAGCATTATCGTAGGTGCACGGGGAGCGTTCCGAACCGCAGGCACTGTTGCCCGAAAGAGATGAGTTGGCCGACCACAGTCAACTTACTATTGTAGCAGCTGGTCGCGATGTTATGGAAGAAGCAAGAAGGGACATATGTCAAACAGCAGATGCAATTGCAAAATATTTAACAGGAGTGAAAGACACGCAATCTCACATTGAAAGTCGCACAGTGACTACATGGCAGTATCTCTTTGCCCGACGAAAATGCGCTGTGTTCCGTCGACATCCACACATCGGGGATACCGCTTGTGTTGCTGACGACATCTTTTTGGCGGGATCATCGAGGAGTGAGGTGTCACGTGCTTTTATCGAATTAGAGCAGATACAGCCTTAGTAGTGCTTCTGCACGTATTCCCATATGGCGAAAGGTGGGAACGCGAAATGCACCCAGGAACATTGTCGAACATGATCGTAGTGTTAAGGTGTAGGGAGGTATAATTCTGCATGGGAGTACTGGCCTCCAAATATTTGAACACGGCAGATTCACGAATCAGCGTTATTCTGGCTAAGTCTCCGTGCTGTGTGAGTCTTTTCAGGGCTGCTTTCGGCCCTGACTTCATTTTTATGGGTGACAATGCGCAATCGCATCTAACAGCACAAGTGGAAGAATCGCGGAACGGGAGGATATTTGGTGAATGGACTGACCTGCCCGTTCCTTCGACTGAAATCCCGTCGAGCAGGTACGGGATGCATTTGGGATACGTATTGCAGCACGTCTACAGGCATCCACAATACAGCAGTTGTCAGCCGCGCTGTTAGAGGAATTGAACGCCCTGCCAGAGGAACTCCTCACAAAACTTGTGCCAGCGTGGGAGTACGTTGCATTGTCGTCCGTGGTGATCGCACACCCTTTTAAGAAACATGTCTTGCCTTCTGTAATGTCCAGGGGACCATCATAAATCGCGGTGAGTTCAGTGTAGTTATTGTCTTTGTATAGATTTGTTATTTCCGTTCGTCTCATTGCGTATTGCTTTTAGATACATTCTGTACTGCATTGTACTGTACTGTACTATGCTCTAGTAGAACTTTCTATGTACGGTCCGAGTTTCATCGAGCTATGTTACTTGGCAGAGACACATCACGCTAAAGTTACTTTCGTCCATAAGTTTTACACACTATCGCAGGTGAGGGACTGGATAAAAATGAGATTGGTGAGGAAGGGATATGAGAAGGGATATGACGTCAGTATTGAGAAGGATCGAGGGATGGGAAGTAAGTGGTAGGAAGTGAGCAGTTGTTACTTAGCGAAAGTGAAAGTTGGAATCTTAATTTGGAAATGGGGATAAGATAAGGCTGGTTTTAGTTGATGGAGTTAAGTAGATCACAGGAATGATTTCGTAGTCTGGATAGGGACAGCGGCTGATGCTAAGAAACGGAATGGAATGTGTGGAGATATAGGGAATGTAGAACCGATACGAAGTGTATAAGCATGGCAGAAAGCCAGGGATCACAGGGATAGGAGATAACCGTGAGGTCTTTGGATTCGATTTTGAGGGAGATGTAGGACTAGCGAAGGTATTCCAGGTATTTGATATCTGTGAACATTACTAACGTTAGACTCATTCCAAGATAGTTTGCTTAAAAAGACTACTGTGACAACTGGAATGTATTTTATATTCAGCAGTTCAGACCTATGCTCTTTGACAGAGCCATCGAGAAGTAAAACGGCGCTGCTAAGCCCGGCTGTATTTCATTTGAACTGTGCAGACCTGAACCAAATACGGCATTCTCCTGAAAGCGTTCCAGCGGGGCAGCAATCAGCGGTGGAAGCAGTTCTGGGCAGCGCAGGGCTCTCTCCGCTCTGCCCTAACGTCACCCGCTGTATTTTCCGCGCCACTGCTCCACCGCTTAGCCCCGCCTGCGCCGAGTGGATGGCCCGGCCAGCGCACCCCCCCTTCCTTCCCCCCCCCCCCCCACACACACACACAGAGGCACGCACGGGCTGTGACTGTGGTTGGAAACCTCTAAGCCGGGCCACTACTACACTGGCCTCGTACACTCTGGTACCAACACGCAGCTCTGGGCAGCAGTAACAGCCTGTTTTAGTGGCCGGCGACGATGGATCGCGACGAGCACGCCAGAAGTAATTTCTTTTGTGTATGGTTATTCCACGCTTAGAAACGAGCTGGTGCATCACTCACACTGAACGTGGGAACGTGGTCCTCATCGTCATTTGCGACCGCAGCGCTCTCCGGCCTCCTGCGCATATATAAGGTGGTGGACTGTCGTTCTGGTGATCACCTGTCTCATTTCTAAGTTGTCCGTCGTCCATGTTCGGTCAATCATGGCGCCTGTGTTGTAAAATTCTGCAGCTACGTCTTCCCCTTTTTCTTTCAATGCTTTTGGTAGACTTTCCGAAGCGCTGGTGTTGGGCAGCATCAGGTCTGTCGGTAGGTCTTCCATGAGGAAGGGTTCCCTCGCCAGCATGTATACAACTCTTGATTGTGTTGTTTTGGAGACTCCTACTGCTTTCTTTATACACGTCGCCTAGTCTTTCTAGTGTCGTTAGGGTTTTCACTGTAAGATGTGGTCCGATAATTTCTATGCTGTACAACAGTATTGGGAAGATTTTGGCTCTGAATAGTGCCATTGCTGTCTTTGGGCTGAGGGATCTAAAGTATTCTATTATTGGTTGCATTGCTTTCTCTGTTGCACGTTTTGGGAAACATTTTGCAGTTTGTATTCCTATGAGCACCTCGGCTAATGCAGGTGCTCTCCCTCCATTTCCGAGTACTATCATTTCTGTTTTCGCCACATTTATATCGAAGCTGTGTTCGACACACCAATCTTCCTTATCGTTTACTGCTATTATGCAGTGTCATTTGCGCTTATTAAAATATAGTCTGCATATGCATATGAGATTACACCCTGCCTTTGGGGTATTCTTACAATTTCTTCCTCCCTGAGGTACTCTGTTTGACTAGAGTATCTAAATAGACTTTCGAGATCCGTATTTCGTTCCATAGCCGTATTGCGCTTACAATTCGTGTCCATATGTTGTTTTCACTTGGGGTTTCCTCTGGCTTTTTGGTCACTAATTTTCTGTTTACAAAGTCAAAGGTTTTTGTGAAGTCTATAAAAACCACATAAAACTTTTACCTATCTTCAAGGGCTTCCCATACGCTCTGCAGCAGATCTATTGCAGTCAGAGTTGATCGTCCTTTCCTGAATCCCGTTTGGCTTTCAGGGAGGTGTTCGTCCATTGTTTGCTTTATTCTTTCTGTCATTATTTTTGTGAACATTTTGAGATTTTGATATATATATATATATATATATATATATATATATATATATATATATATATATATATGTGTGTGTGTATTTATGTAGATTCATGCATGCATGCGTGCCTGTACACCTGTTTGTGCTGTGCACACAATCATGCATAATATTTTTAAAGGAATGCTTATGCATCCCACAATATGGGATTTATATGAACAGATAGATAAATAAATACAGAACTGCGATCGAACCAGGCAGTGACATAAAAGTAAGCCTCAATACGTCGTTCCATTTTCCCTTGGATGTTTACAAAATTGAAGAAACTCATTCCTGAGAGGCAGCACTCTTGTATATACACAACTTTTATCAAATTAATAAGAAGATACCAGAACATTTAAGCGAGGGCAGTGATTAATATAAAAGCATTTGAATATAGTAGGATACAAACCAACTACATTTGTATCCACAATTCCCCATCTCAGTCCACTACAACATGTAAGACTACTTTGCAATGTCCTGGAGGATTTCACTGTTGATATGTCATAAAATGACATTTAATTGGAAGAAATAGCACTAAGAAAGACACGTTTTCCAATAATCTTCAGTGTACTGTTTCCTTGAAATGCCACATGCGTAACGCGCATTTTTTAATGCGAAAACAACCAAATAAAAAAACTCTAACTACAAATGTGATGTTTCCCTTGGTTTCGTGATTTTATTGCAACAAACCGTACCAAAAACGACGCGTTTCCGAGAGAACCTCAACGTGCTGGTGCTATGAAACAGCATATATATTCATAGGACGTAAGTTCTAGTGTAAAACTCACCATATGTGAGCTGCAAATGGCATCGACGTAATCGAGTATGACATTTCTCAAGATCTGCTAGTGATGCATAATGCAATATTACAACTCATTGGCCATGTTCCTCTGCACCAAGCAAAGGACTGTCTGTTTCACTGAGTCTTTCACGCTTCGGAATGCTCTAGAACGTGAAATTTAACACTGTGAAATCAGAAAATTTCAGCTTGCTCCTCATCGACAAACCCATTCACGGGACGTATGGGAAAGATCTCGCCTTATGAAATCGTATGATAATTTATACAGAATGTATCATAATTAATGGTACAAACGAATACAATTGAAAGTACACGATACGAGAAGCAAATAAGTTTCAGTAAACATAGATCCGCAAACGAACCGTTTGCGATTTGTGGTTGTCAGCCACTGCTGAGTTGATTCTGTGTAAAAGTCATCCCAGTGAGGAAAAGGTAGCAATACTGTACAACATAAAGAAAAGTTATTAGAGATAATTTTGTATCAGCGCAGATGTTCTGAATGAACACAATAGTTGTATGACCGTACTCGTAGTTGCATGTGGTGTTGAAAGTATCTTTCTTGTACCCAGATGCAGATCTGTAATCTGGACATTTCGAAATTCTTGACAAGCATTGACAAGTCTCTGCTCTAATTGATCAATAACGTTAGCCGGAGTGCTGTACACTACACTTTTAAAGTGTTCCCAAACAAAAAAATAAATAGGATTCAGATCAGATGATCTTGGTGGCCACTGTACAGATCCTTCTCGTCCAGCCCATATCGGCGCGTTAAATATTGTCTCACAATTGCAGTAAAATGTGCCGTTGCTCCATCATGCGTGTACCACGTCCTCTGGCGTTGTTCTATGGGAACATTTCAAGCAATCCTCCGAGATTATGCCATAGAAACGGAAGGTAATTCCGTCCATTGAGCGTGTTTGTTAAGATGGACGTCCCAATAAGACGATCAATTAGTATCCATAACCACACATACGATGATAAATGTCGCTGATGTGGAGATGCACGCACAGCATTTGGTTTGAGCCTAAATGACTCCGAACATGAGAACTGTGACAGTTAAACACACCATCACGAGTGAATCCTGCTTACTCTGTAAATAAAATGTTGTTATCAAATGTAGGGTTGCCTGCGGCTTGTTGTCGCATCCACTGACAGACCATTAGCGTAGGACGAAAGTCCGCTTCACTAAGTCGCTGAATTCGTTGGAGATAGTGTGGGTACACTGGATTTCGATGCATTATTCTCCAAATACTACTGTAGCTCATTCGAGATATTTGTGTGACAAGTCTCCTTGTCGATATTCCAGAGAGTTTACTTCTGTGGTATCAGTCAAAGATCGCGGGGCCGTTGCAATGTCTGCACCTCTCATCGATACTACAAAAAGTAAAGAGGTCTTGCTGCATACTGAAACGATGAACGGGAGGTACTGTCGAAGCCATGCTGTCTCTTCCAGCGCCGCAGCGCCATAGCACAGACGTCTATGTACAGGGGAGCAGAAGAAAGCTCACCCCAGTCAGGTCAATTATTAAGACGACAGCATCGTTTTAGCGCACAAGTGTATGTTACGTTTTATGCGAGTTTAACTGTGAATATTGTGTCAAAAAACTCCAAGTGAAGAGTCTTGTAAAAATTTCTCTGCATAAAATGATACTTAAATATTAGAGACAGATGTAAATACTCATAACATTCCTGTAACAACGGATTATTCAAAGTTAAGAAGATATTCATATTTATCTTGTAATATAATGAGCTAATATGTTACATGTTTTAGCTTCCATTCATTCTCTTCTCGGAGAAAGTAAAGAAACCACAGTTTTCAGAATGAGATTTTCACTCTGCAGCGGAGTGTGCGCTGATATGAAACTTCCTGGCAGCTTAAAACTGTGTGCCGGACCGAGTCTCGAACTCGGGACCTTTGCCTCTCGCGGGCAAGTGCTCTACCACTAGAGGTACCCAAGCACGACTCACGTCCCGTCCCACAGTTTCACTGATGATTGCGTATCTGTCAGGTACAATAGTTTTCAGCACCACATCTTCAAACACGTGTGTAATACGTGCAGATCTACCCATTACTGCAGTATGTGCAAAGCTTCCAGTTTCTTGGCGGCACTGATGACCCTTGTAAATGTTCGACTCTTGGGGTGCCTTTGGACAAGGTACGCTCCCCAGTACAACCGTGCAGCCTCTCGTGCATTGTCATTAGCCCTATCACACATGAAATGGATATCTGCATACTCCTCGTTACTGTACTGTTCCATATTACTTCATGCAACACAACGGACGTTACACAAACAACTGACATGAGTGATGCTCTAACTCTGTGCTATACTGTCGTATCCATTCTGTTTAGAACTCCATGTCTCGAAAATGTATACAAGGACCGCACAACAGGCTGGCATGTTGTGTTTACACATAAACATGTCAGTAGTGTCTGGTGTGGTACCACCGCGGGAGGACCAAGTGTTGTGCGCCCACTAAGCCACCCCTCCAGCGGCACCGTATCACGAGCGCCCTGCGCCGCTGCCATGTAGGGCGGCAGGCGGCAGCTGCTCAGCCCATCTCCATGCTTGGCTTCATTTCGTTGAGGGATGCTATGCAGGAGCCATCTAGTCGCTGCTCCGACTCCATCAGCTGGACTCTGTTTCTTTCTGCATTGTTTGCAATGTGTCTTTGTATGCTGGGAGAAATACAAGTTATGTAAATCTCCCGTTTTCTGTGTAAGCTTGCTCGCTAGTCATTTCTGCTGTTGTCCAGCTTTTCCACGACAGTTGCCGCACCACTCACAAGGGGAAGGCCTCAGACACGGCCAACCGATTCGGCTCAGATTTGGCACGTCGCTTGTGCACAACCTAAAACGAAGGAATCTAAGATATTTTGGGTCAACACCCTCGCGTTTTTGAGAAAATCCCCCCTAAAGGTTATGACGAGCGATCGACTCAAAATTGGCGGGATCGACAGATAATTGCAAATAGAGCATTTTTCATCATCAGGTGTGGGGTTCGAAAACGCATACTTATCCAGAAATCGAGGTAAGAAACTTTTACAACTGCCGCTTCTGTACCCACATGGTCAACGCTTTTCGCCGACAGCACCGATAGCGCAACGGCCAAGGTAACTGGCTGCGAATCTCGAAGAAACGTAGTGGATGTTATTCCCTTGGTTTGTATTTTTCCATATCTCAATTGATAGGGGTAGGAGGGTTAATAAGGTAAGTAAATCAATAAGGAATGATAATAATAAGGTGGACAAATAAATTTCTCAGACCTCTTGGGATAGTAAACAATTAAAATGTTACTCCACATTACTTTACAATGGCTCTTCCAGTCACTGTTACGTGTCCTCACTTTTCTTCGAACAACTAGATGGATGGTACTTGTCGTATAAATATTCCAAACAAATATAGTCACGGCACCAAGAGCATGTAATGAATGCAATCTTTCGACAGCTAGACTGTTCCTTCTCTATGATATGACGAAGAGGCAACCGGGACAACATAACTCTCCCCGCGTGCATTCTATCCCGTGCCTCGCTGTAAACAAGCGTCGCACGATTGGCTATCTGTGATCGCAGGAAGTCGCAGCACTTTTACTCGGAGTTGTTTTCATGTTACAAGGCTTAAAAGTTTGATACTTTACTATTTCACGGCGTTTGGGAAATTAGTTTGCCTACCTTATTATTATCATTCCGTATTGATTTACTTACCTTATTAACCCTCCTATCCCTATCAATTGAGATATGGAAAAATACAAACGAAAACAATAACATCCGCTAGGTTTCTTCAGGATTCGAACCCTGGTTTTCCGAGTCCCAGCCAGTTACCTTGGCCACTGCGCTATCGGCACTGTCGACGACAGGCGTTAACAATGTGGTTGTAGTAGCGGCAGTTGTAAAAGTTTCTTACCTCGATTTCTGGAAAAGTATGCGTTTTCGGACCCCACACCTGATGATGAAAAATGCTCTATTTACAATTATCTATCGATCCCGCCAATTTTGAGTCGATCGCTCGTCATAACCTTCAGGGGTGATTTTCTCAAAAACGCGGGGGTGTTGACCCAAAATTTCTTAGAATCCTTCGTTTTAGGTTGTACACAAGCGATGTGCCAAATCTGAGCCGAATCGGTTGGCCGTCTCTGAGACCTTCCCCTTGTCAGTAGAACACCTCTTCTTACCGTTGCGTAAAAAGTCGTACACAACAACTGGTTGCCACAAACTTGCTGTTATCTCACAAACGTGTATCGTCTACTTCCATCTGTACGCGTTTACGCCATTAATTACTATACCCACTCCGTATCTCGAGTTATGGCTCACAGATCGATGGTGTAGAATCACACGAAGCAGCGACCCGACCAGAGGGCAGCTTTCGGTGTAGCCCGCGTCACGGATCGTTTAGGGAAGCCGGAGGCGGCCCGGACGTCCGATCCGGAGGGAGGCCCTCTCGCCGTCAGTTATGATTACTTGGCTAATTCAACTATCGCCTATCAGGCGGCGCGCCACCATTAAACTTAGCCCGAATTGCCGACCTGCGGGCGCCCGGCGTAACGAAGCGGCCGCAGAACAGGGCAATTCCTCTTTAATGAAGCCGGCAGAGGGCGGAACTTAAATGAGGGTGCTCGGGAGTCCGCGGAAGCGCCCGCTGCGCTCCTAATGCCGGCCACGGAGGCCTCTGCCGGGCCGGCTCTCGTGTCCGCCCCAGCGGGCGCACCGGGCCCAAATTACACCCGCAAAGCGACGCCGGCAATCTGCAATTCTGTCGACTTCTATCTCCGTCCCAAGTTCCTTTTGTGAGGGGGACTATTTTTCGGTAGCTGTACCTACTGTACATCTTCGCTGAATTCGTTGACTCACGCTAAGGTAGTGGCGATCTACAGATAATGTATTCGAATCCTGGTGGCAGAAGAAATCTTCACATCAGTATTTGGAGAGAGAGTAACGTAAAAACCATGATCATCAGAACAGTCGCGAATGTACTGGATTAAATTCGACAAGATACAATCTGAAAATAAGCATTACATAGGAATTACCAGAATGCGACTGAATAGGTAGATGTGATGTACATGTAAAAAAACAACAAAAAAATGACCACAGTTTTACATAAATTGGATCAGTGGTTCGCAACAGGACCCAGGGGTCGGCGACCTATGGCAGAGGGGTCCGCAAGATGCTATCAGAATAAAAAATGTATTAAATATATTTCGTATGATAATAGACTTTTTGTTTTGTCCGCTCAATATTTTTTCAATAATGAATATGTCAATGTTTTTTCTAAGTACCAAAAATAGAAAACGTATAAAAAGAATTTTAATTTACCTTTTTTTAGGTACTTGGTACTGTGATATGACAAGGTATCAATCATGCTCGATGAGGGCATCCTCGAGAAAATTTTGTTGGGAACCCCTGAATTGGATGATTTGGTCAAGAGAAGCAGCTTCACAAACTGAACAAGTCAATAAGGTGTTGGGCTAGCTCCAGTCAATAAAAAACATTTATTAGGCTTGGAATTGATTGATACAGTTGTTCGAAGTCTTCCAGAGCGACATCGTGATAAATTCTGCCCAACTGGCGAGTTAAATCATCAAAGTCCCGAGATGGTTGGAAGGCCCTGCCCATAGCGATTCAAACATTCTCAACTGAGGAGAGATTCGCTGACCTTGCTGCCCGAAGCAGGGTTTGACAAGACAAAGTCAAAAAGTAGGGACTCTCGCGGTGTGCGGTCGGGCATTGTCTAGCTGAAATGTAAGTACAGGTCAGCTTGCCATCAACGGCAATAATGCGGAGCGTAGTGCCGCTGTGCTGTAAGGCTGCCACGTATGACAATCAAAGGGATCCTGCGATTAAAAGAAATGGTATGTCAGATCACCACTTCTGGTTGTAAGGCTGTATGGCGGGTGGCCGTCAGGGTGGTATCTAACCGCTGTTCGGGGTGTCTGCATCACCTCTTCGGCCTAGAATCCCACTGACTGGAGTAGAATCTCTTCAGTGATGAGTCCTGCTTCGAGCTGAGCCCCGGTGACCAGCGAAGACGTCTCTGGAAATCCCTCAGACAGTTCACCTCGACTGTCGCCCGCCATGCGAACCCCCAACTAGGAGTGGTGGTCTGGGGTGCCATTTCTTTTGATACCAGGACCCATTTCGTTGTCATCTGGGGCACCCCTACAGCACAGCAGTACAACGACGACATTCTTGTCCTGTTTTGTTGCCCTTCGTGGCAAGCCATCCTGGGCTTACGATTCAAAAAGATAATGCCCTCCCTCCCACGGCGAGAGTTACTTCTGCATGTGTTCGTGCTTGCCAAATCAAAGTTTGGGCAGTAAGGTCACCGGATCTCTCTCCAACTGAGAATATTTGGAGCATTATGGGCACGGGCCTCCAACCGTTTCGGGATTCTGATCATCCGACAAGCCAGTTGGACAGAATTTAGCACGACATCCCTCAGGAGGACATCCAAAAACTCGATCGATCAGTGCCAAACCGAATAACTGCTTGCCTAAGGTCCAGAGATGGACGAACGTGTTATTGAGTAGCTCAAATCGTGAAGCTCCTTCTCTTTAACAAATTTTCCAATGTTTCTGAAATTATAGTCATTTCTTTTTGTCTGTATATGTACGTCACATCTATTATTTCCGTCGGATTCGGTTAATTCATTCGTGGTGCGCCGCTTTTTTTGTCTTGGAGTGTATTAGCCACCCATCCGAAATAGCAGATTGTTCGCTTTAGAGCGCAGCAGATGAAGCAGAACTGGCTCCAGGCTGATGTCGGTTACGGCAGTCAAGTGGTACCTCTGTGGCAGTCGGTTGTACGGAATTAGCGCAGTTTTAGACGCTGACAGTTCGGGTTCACAATACACAAATTCTATCCCTAGTAGGAGGAGGCGGGGAGCGAGAAGGGGTGGTGGCTAGATGGGCTTCCGGACACCCTCTACCACTAACCGTGTCAAGTCCAATAATTAACTTGCCAATCCCGTGAAGATACAGTGTATAAGACTGGAGCCGGCCCGAGTGGCCGAGCGGTTCTAGGCACTTCAGTCTGGAACCGCGCGACCGCTACGGTCGCAAGTTCGAATCCTGCCTCGGGCATGGATGTGTGTGATGTCCTTAGGTTAGTTAGGTTTAAGTAGCTCCAACTTCTAGGGGACTTAATGACCTCCACTGTTAAGTCCCATAGTGCTCAAAGCCATCTGAACCATTTATAAGACAGGAAAAGAGAAGAAGAAGGAGCAGTGGATGCAAGTCAATGTCTCCCAGTTTGCCAAGAGAACTGCGTATAGTGGATATTTAGAGTCTACACCTTGCAAAAGACTAATTCTAGCACTATCAAGTAAAGCTGCACGTTTTCAATGGGCAAAAAAACACTGGACAGGAGGCGTGGTGTCTGAGATGTTGCCTCTTCTCAAATGACATAAAGCGTGGAGGGCGCCGACAGCCCAAAGAGGTGGTTAACCCGCGTTTTGAAGAGGGTGGGGTTTCTGCGGGAAGCAGTTCTGTGATGTTTTGAGGTATTTTTCGTATTCTGTGATATTGTTGTATTTTTCGTACCACGATTTGGACAGGTTGTTATGAACAAGAGCCAGGATGACTATTTCAACGTTCACGGCGATCAGGTATTGTAATTTCTTCTACATGGTGACAAGTATGTTGTCGACGGCCTCGTCTTCCAAGATTTGACAGGGCTGAAAACGTACTATTTTAATGAACAGCCATGTACCACATGGCACTTCGACAGATCTGCTAATTAACCCGATCTTAATTTCACCGAAAATGTGACTGTGTGAAACTGCAGTTGAATCGTAGCTATCAACGTTTACGCAACTTGCTAGCTGTACTGGATCTCTTCCTCAATGTGTGGTGTAAGCTGGATATGACGTATCTAAAGAATCTTGTTATCTCTTTCTTCACCGAACTGAGACCATTATCAACGCTAGAGGCGGTATTAGTGTGAATACTCCTGTGGGAGACTAAGTTTTTGCCAAGTGCGTATAGTAACAAGATTTTAGCTGATCACCTTTAGTTTGTTGTTCACTTGATATTATTCATGTGGATTAGGCTGTCTTCATTTCAATCCATATTCACCAATAACAACACTGTGATAACACTTCTGTGCACAATTCACGCTTGACAGTCACCCATGCAATACTTGTTTTAGAGTCGGAAACAATGAAAATATTCTGTCCAAGAATATTATGAATTAAATAGACGATAAACAAGACAATAAAATAGCTTTATAAATCCGTTGTACCTCAGATAAATATAGAGACATGCAAATAGCAGGTTGTTTTTCCGCTACGACAGTAGTATATCTATCCAAGGATGTCGAATTTCGTGCTATGTTAAACTCTTGTAATATTGTTGCGTAGTCTATTTAAGACGGTGGAGGTGCACGGTCTTGTGACGTTGTTAGCGTGTCACACCCTCCTCAACAAAGATAGCGTCTTGTGCTTCTTATTCCAACTACCTCGCGAAATAAAACATGTAAACCAACATCTAAGTATGTAAATATAAAGTAAACAACTAAATTATTGACAAAGGCGTCATGTACTGGCGGATTAAGAGTACTAACGCATCGCTACTGAGCACTATACAGATTATGTATAGTCTTAATAAAGCATAAAGTAGTGTTGTAAGCAGTCACTTTTTGTTACCAGAGCCGATTGTCTTTGCAGAGAACTTCAAAATCCTGTGTGGGTCAGTGCAGGAGGCTGGAGAGCGAGCCGTCGGTCGACAAGCCTCAACAGTTGTTCCGTAGGGTTATTGTCTACTTTATTCTGTAGGGTGCCCACGAAGTCTGGGTACGTACGGAATTTTAATAAATTCTAATAAATATTCTATATTCTATAAATATTAATAACTAAATAAGTAATAATAAAATAAATTCTGATAATTCTAATAAATTTTATTTTTTCCCGATTGAGTGATAGCTCTATCTAAAGAAGAACGAGTGGAGTTGGTACTCGTTAAGTGGAGGTTCACAGGAGAGCATCTGTGAAATTTGAAAGGTAGCAGACGAGATACTGGCAGAAGTAAAGCTGTGATGATGGAGCGTGAGTCGTGCATGGGTGGCTCAGATGGTGGAGCACTTGCCCGCGAAAGGCAAAGGTCCTGAGTTCGTGTCTCGGTCCGGCACACATTTTAATCAGCCAGGAAGTTTCATATCAGCGCACACTCCGCTGCAAAGTGAAAAATCTCATTCTTGCTCCTCTTGATTTTTTTTCTGGCGTATGCTGAAAGAGAAATATTATTCGATGAAGATTACAAATTTAAACCACCTGTAGGAATGCGTTGCCAGTTAATGTGCTGAAATCTATGGCGATTCAGACCTGTTCCATCGAGTTCACCTTAACCTTGCAAAGCACACCAAATTATGCACTGAAAATAACGGAGATCACGTTGAAAATATTATTTAATAACATTTAATTGACTAAAATGTGCTTTATTATTATTTATTAGAATTCCCTATGCAGCCAGACTGAATTAACACCCTGTGCGATAGCATGTTATTGCAAGTACTAGCGGACTATCATACTTCTATGTACATGAAAATTATCATAAATTTATTTCAATATGATAAGGCAGAATATTTAAGGGGAAGTTACGGCGGGACTTCAAAAACAAAACTACACCTTGTTATGGCAGGCCAAGTAACTTTTATTAAGTGTTGCATTACACTTTGAAGAGACACAAATACATGACATATGTAATTTGCAACAAAGTCGCCAAGTCTCTGTAAACGTTCAATCAGTTTTTTATTTCCTGGTAGACAGAAATCAGCTCCTTGTTGCCGGGGCCGTTCGAGAACCACTGTGTGAACATCCTCATCGTTGGAAAATTTCTTTCCGCTCAGACGTTTCTTCAAAAAATGGTTCAAATGGCTCTGAGCACTATGGGACTTAACTTCTGAGGTCACCAGTCCCCTATAACTTAGAACTACTTAAACCTAACTAACCTAAGATCATCACACACACCCATGCCTGAGGCAAGATTCGAACCTGTGACCATAGCGGTCGCGCGATTCCAGACTGTAGCGCCTAGAACCACTCGGCCACTCCGGCCGGCAGACGTTTTTTCAGCTTGCTGAAAACGTGGATCTGAACTTCCTGATCAGCACCATCCACGTCTGTGCGGTCTTGGTCAAATTGTTGACACCATTTAACTACGGGTAGACGCAGCAGCATTGCGTTTGGTCGATATAACACCACAATTTCACGATGACGCTGTGTGCAATTTAGACGTCTTGCCCGCAAGAATCGTGCTGTCCTCCGTACTTCAACCATCGTTCACGTTTCCTTTTGCCGCAACATTTCATCCTCACAGTGTTATGCACCTGTTATCCGAACAACAGCGGAACTGTGTCTGCAGGAAACCTGCAACGTGTACTCTCTTCTCACAGTACTCCACTCTTGTTGCGCAATGGACTTAGTGTGGGACAAAATGTGTAATTTATTTTTTGAAGTCTCCACATACATTAGCATGAGGAAACAGAGCTCAGAATTACGCGCTGTGGATTTAACTGTCGTTTCCGGTTCCTTTCATCCCTCTAATCGAAGGCCACAGCTTATTTTTATTTTCGTTGCAGTCTAATCGTATTAACGTATGGATGTATGAGTTACAACTAACAGCGCGTTCAGTAGATGTCGTGATACATTCTGATGATTTCCGATAATCTTTTCGGCTCTGAAAATTCAAAGCTTTTTGAGGGTGCGGCGAGAATTGCCGATGTTGTTGTGTTTGTTAGGATTATTGCCCGGATTCTTATTTCTATCCCTCGTTACTGGGTATACGGCGCCTGCTGAGCGGTTTTAATCTAATACGGAAGTACTCGTAGTTCTGGGCAAGAAAGCAAGTAAAACAAGCACACCTTTACTTCCGTACCGGTCACTTTCAAGGCTACTGAATGGATTTTTACCCTTTCTTCTTTACAGAAGGGTTCTAAATTTCCGTAGGGAGTTAACAAGAACGTACACTGTTACGTGCATATATACGAGTGTATATCAATAGTTACCGCTTATAGAAATTTTATCCCTTCAGGCTGTGTTTAAAATGTTTTATTTACATTACTAGTTTTGGGCATTGGCCGCTCTCAAGTCCATTACAGTAACAGATGTGGATAATCGTCGTCGTTACATGGCACACGATTTTTTAATGTAAATTATCAACTCTTCTGTGAAGAGTAGAGGTTATGAATGCTCATGATACATCTCAAGTGAGTAGCAGCAGACCGTTAACGCCCTCTTTTTGGGTGTAAACGAGCACTACTAAACTGTATTGTCTAGCCAACACCAGCCGTAATACTCGCATGCAAGTGTTTTTATGTGGTGTATTTGTTCCTTCGAGCATACTCGTTAATTTACCGGTCATTGGTGACCGGAATCACACGTCGTAAACTGCCTTGTATTGATCGTCATACGTTATATTGCGCTGCCTGATATCTACAGACCAATGAACCGTGAGCCTCCTGTCGGTATCACCTTTGTCATCGGCAAATCGATAGCATATCACCGTTATTCAATGGACCAATGCTAGCAGTTCGTTACATGACTATAGTAACACGATGGTTAATGAAAGTAGTAGACGTGAAACACTGGACACGTTCATTGGAAAATCTTTGTAGTAACCCAGACGTTAATGTGACGCCCACTTTCACAGCCTCTCCTGCTCTCATTGACATGCTTTTAACTGTCCTTTAACAGGCAGGACATTTACAAAGCGTTTCTGCGAATGACAAGTAAAAATTATCCCTTCATACACACGAAAGTACGAGATGTCCGTTAGAAACACTACTGAATAATTAACGCTGGGTCTGAACGATTCATAACAATAATTGTGATAATTAGTTTACTAAGCACGTTTTGCCACACTGAGCACACCAATAGTGCACTCAGAATCTAACTCGAGCGAGAAATCACCACGTTTTCTGAACTGGGTCATCGTAACATATAGTGCCACAAAGTAGCACATAAAATACAAACAGCGATGTTTCGTACACGAAAACTGCTTGCTGCGGTCACCAATGCAAAGCTGGTTGGATGCCACTAGGTGCGCTAATCTGTCTGGTGCCAGGATTTTCATATCTACATAACTATTGCGACCTGTATCTCTCTGAACCTAATGACTATGTCCAAGCTTTGGTTCCTCTCTACAATTTACCCCCCTCCCCCAGAGCACCTCCTCCCCACCTCCCCCCTCCCCCCCCGCCAACACACATACTTCCGTTGGTGCTTTAGAATGCGTCCTGTCAACGGTAGATTCCTTTGGTCAGGATGTGCCATAAAGATCGTTTTTCTTCAATTACACTCAGTACCTCTTCATTATGTACTCGATCTATCCTCCTCATCAGCATTCTTCTGCAACATATTTCAAATACTTCTCTACTTTCTTGTTTTTACTGTTTGTTGTCTATGTATCCTTCAGTATAAAGTTGCAGTCCAGGAAATACTTTCAGAAAACACTTCATAGCATGTAAATTTATATTCGATGTTCCCATAATTATAATAATGGATGCACATTTATCATTTTGAAGAAACCTGTTTTTGCTATTCCAAATCTTCTTTACTTCTCCCATCGTGTTATTATGCTCCTGTAGTAGAACAATTCGTCTGCTGTTTTCAACGTCTCGTTGTTTTATTTTACTTAATATTCATCTTACAACATATTTCCAAGACAGTATCCATTGAAACTGATACTGGAATTCTCATGCAATATCTGATAGAATATCAATGTCATAAGAAAACCTTTAATTTTTTATTACTTCTCCCTCAACTGTCAATTCTCTTTTCGTTCCTGCTTGCTCCATGTACAGACTGAACCACATGAGAAATAATCTACATACCGTTCTCACACCCGTCTCACCTACTTTGTCCCTGTCATAGACTTCGACTGTCAGAACTACGTTCTCGTTTGTGTTGAAGTTGTAGATATCCTTTCGTTCCTTACATTTTATCCCTTTCGTTCCCTACATTTTATCTCTGATATTGCCATGATTTCAAATAATGTGTTCCAGTCGGCATTGACAAAAGTTTTCTCTAAACCCAGAAATGCTATAAATGTGCGTTTGCATTTCTTCAAGAATTCTTTCAAAATAAATCGTAGGGTGAATATCGGCTTGCGTGCTGCTAAATAACTCTGGAACTGAATCTGATTTACACCCAGTTCAGCTTCTACCAGTAACTTTTTTCTCATGTAGACGATGAGCGTTAGTATTTTGCAGCCATGACCAGGCCGCATTTATGTTGTGCAGGCCTCTAGACCGGACCAGTCGTGCGGTCCCTACTAGGGCAATTTTTGTGGTAACTAATCCACAAAAACAGCGTTTTAGAGCAGTTTTCTGTTTTATGCCTATAAAGCAGCATGCAAGGTTTATAATTTAATTGGGCAAAGTTTTACTGTACAGTATACTTATACTTATTAAGGTCCCCCTCACAGTTGCATATAATTTTTGACGGTGACTAGTTTCGAACGCTTGCGTTCATTTTCAGACCATTACCTGCAAACGAACGCAAGCCCTCGAAGTAGTCAATATTAAAAATTATACGGAAATGTGATGGAAAACTTAATAAGTAATAAATGAACTGAGTTGCTGGGCCTATATGCCAGCGCAATGTTGGAGTTACCCTGACTATAATCGTAGTCAACTGATGAAATGAAATAACGAAAAGGATTGCAACTGTTAAGGTATTCAGCACAGCTTATTAACATCGCTATGAATAATTACATTTATTAGAAAGAAAGACCAAAGTTTTCTGGTACGGGCCCCTTTGTGTCACAGCCCAGGGCGCCTGGGCATAAATCAGGCCCTCACCATAACTTATCAAATTGATGATTCAGTTGTATTCAGACCTGTCAGCACCAACATTCTTAAGAATTTTATACACTGTATGATCACAAGCATCTGGATACCTTTGAGTGGACATTAATAAGAGGTATAGATAACATGAGAGTCGCCTTCATGACGTTCTGAACTGGGGACACTTTCAGTTAAGTATCTGAATATCTGTCTAGGAAAGGGAGGCCATTCTTCCTTAAGAGCCGAAGCCAGAGAAGGATGTGACGTTGGACTATGCGGTCTGGAGCGAAGTTGACGTTCTAACTCATTCCAAAGGTTTTCCATTGGATTCATGTCGGGACTGTGCGTGGACTAGTCCGCTTCAGAAATGTTATTGTCCCAAACCATTGCCTCACAGGTGGTGCTTTATGACAGGGTGAATTGTCGTCTGATACAGACATAAACAATTAGGCTGGTCGATAACCGATTTACAGCCAGTGTAATACTGTTGGTAAAGAATGAGCGAAATCGAAAACATAATCGAAAACTCAACATTGGGGCTGTGAGTTTCAGGGTGTTGCTTTATACTTGGCTAACGTCTAACAGTCAGAGCATTCAGAGCATGAGACGTGCTGCTGACAGCGTCTGTCGTAGAGTATTGAGCCAAGAATCATTCATAAATTTTTTTTTGTTCAGATTTTCACATGCCAATATAATGTTTCCCCTTTGACGGTTTTTCCAACAACTCCTTGTGACTTCCTGGATACTGTATGATATGTACCACTAAGCTACCACTTGTTGGTGGTGGTGGTAGAGGTAAGTTACTACGGGACCAAACTGCTGAGGTCAGGGGGGGGGGTGGTGGTTAGTGTTTAACGTCCCGTCGACAACGAGGTCATTAGAGACGGAGCGCAGGCTCGGGTTAGGGAAGGATTGGAAAGGAAATCGGCCGTGCCCTTTCAAAGGAACCATCCCGGCATTTGCCTGAAACGATTTAGGGAAATCACGGAAAACCTAAATCAGGATGGCTGGAGGCGGGATTGAACCGTCGTCCTCCCGAATGCGAGTCCAGTGTGCTAACCACTGCGCCACCTCGCTCGGTGCTGCTGAGGTCATCGGTCCCACGTGTTCATATGAGAATCGCTCACGACCTATGTTTTGTTATATAACGCTTTCTTTCTCCGTGAGAATATGTTCTGATAAACTGCTAGCTAAGACATCTTGAGTAACGCTGCTTTGTGGGCACTATTATTATCATTATTTCATTATTTTGAAATTTGTGACTTTTGGCCTGAAGGATATACAACCATCGCTCAGCATTTTTGAATTTCACAGAGTAGGTTTACATTTATCAAAAATTTTATATTTATTTTTAAAATTGATGTATTTTTCAACGAAGCAGCATTGCTATATTGATCATGGTTGAGACGATCTGATTAACTGTTGTACGAAATCATTTCGCTGGTATGCAAACAGTCTGCACTCGAAATGGATGTGATTGATATCTGCTACTGTTATCCCATCACATTCGTAGTATGGATTATCTCTAACGTCTATTCGGTATATATGGCTAGGGGATGATACAAGATTAAATCTCATGCGTATTATGGGACTCATTAACTTCTTATTCGCCAAGGCTTCGAGGAAATGTTTGGCTCTGTTTGTCCACAAGATTTCCCTTTAATTCGTATCGGCGATTGGTATTCGTCTTCCCACTGCCGCCTTTTTGTTCTGTATAATGTAGTCTATAGGGCTGATGGTGGTAATAAGCTTTATTTTAAAATTGCCGATCTGAGAGGCGTTTTCGCTAAGTCATAACTCATTTCAGTATATTTAATGTTAAAGTGTCCTTTGATTTCCAAAAGTTTTATCTTCTTTCCAAGATTTTTGTTTTCCTTGGTAGCTTTCACGATGTCTATTACCAGTGGATTACTTTTATTGAGGTGGGCTATTGCCTGCATGTCTTTGAGTAAGCGTCTACAATTCGTTGAAATCAAAATGTTTCTTACTGTCAGATTTAAAGCAGCGAGTGTAGCTGTGGTCT
The DNA here is from genome assembly GCF_021461395.2 of Schistocerca americana. Lineage (NCBI taxonomy): Eukaryota > Metazoa > Arthropoda > Insecta > Orthoptera > Acrididae > Schistocerca > Schistocerca americana. The sequence continues at coordinate 534,121,375 of NC_060122.1, forward strand.
CTGCGGAAAACCTAAAAGATTCTCCGGGAAACGCAGTCAATTCCCGATAACCAATGCTTGGAAACGGGAATGCGCATCCCCCCCCCCCACCCCGTCATTGTCTGGGGTTTTAGAGCTGTCAGTATAAATTGTAAAATAGTACGGGAAATTATCAGCAAGTTTTTACTAACTGCTCTGCTCGAGCTATTGCTTTTGTTGAGAGGTAGAAAATGTCGTCTGCTGAAGTTATTTCGTTATATTGGTTAACAGGGGCAAAACAATCATCGCTAGTAGTACAAAATTGGAAGAAGGGTGTGTGGGGTTCCTTAGAACTGTGTCGGGAGAGAATATGGTGAGCATATTACTAACGGATTCGTGTGAGATGTTTTGGTACCTACCTAATGGCAGTTATAAGAGTCGAGGGGTATGAAAGGGAAGCAGTGGTTGGGAAGGGAGTGAGACAGGATTGTAGCCTATCCCCGATGTTATTCAATCTGTATATTGAGCAAGGAGTAAAGGAAACAAAAGAAAAATTCAGAATAGGTATTAAAATCCATGGAGAAGAACTAAAAACTTTGAGGTTCGCCGATGACATTGTAATTCTGTCAGAGACAGCAAAGGACTTGGAAGAGCAGTTGAACGGAATGGACAGTGTCTTGAAAGGAGGATATAAGATGAACATCAACAAAAGCAAAATGAGGATAATGGAATGTAGTCGAATTAAGTTGGGTGATGCTGAGGGAATTAGATTAGTAAATGAGATACTTAAAGTAGTAAAGGAGTTTTGCTATTTGGGGAGCAAAATAACAGATGATAATCGAAGTAGAGAGGATACAAAATGTAGCCTGGCAATGGCAAGGAAAGCATTTCTGAAGAAGAGAAATTTGTTAACATCGAGTATAGATTTAAGTGTCAGGAAGTCGTTTCTGAAAGTGTTGGTATGGAGTGTAGCCATGTATGGAAGTGAAACATGGACGATACAGATTTTGGACAAGAAGAGAATAGAATCTTTCGAAATGTGGTGCTACAGAAGAATGCTGAACATTAGATGGGTAGATCACATAACTAATGAGGAAGTATTGAATAGGATTGGGGGGAAGAGAAGTTTGTGGCACAACTTGACTAGAAGCAGGGGTCGGTTGGTAGGACATGTTCTGAGGCATCAAGGGATCACCAGTTTATTATTGGAGGGCACCGTGGAGCGTAAAAATCGTAGAGGGAGACCAAGAGATGAATACACTAAGCAGATGCAGAAGGATGTAGGTTGCAGTAGGTTCAAAATGGTTCAAATGGCTCTGAGCACTATGGGACTCAACATCTTAGGTCATAAGTCCCCTAGAACTTAGAACTACTTAAACCTAACTAACCTAAGGACATCACACACACCAATGCCCGAGGCAGGATTCGAACCTGCGACCGTAGCAGTCCCGCGGTTCCGGACTGCAGCGCCAGAACCGCACGGCCACCGCGGCCGGCTTGCAGTAGGTGCTGGGAGATGAAGAGACTTGTACAGGATAGAGTAGCATGGAGAGCTGCATCAAACCAGTCTCTGGACTGAAGACCACAACAACAACAACAGCTTCTGTTTGTCTGAGAGGGTTTCGCTGCGTTTAAACTTGCAGTGAAGGTCTCTTTGCTTTCGCAGTAGTTTCCTAACTTTGTTGTTGAATCACGGGTTTTTTTTCCCGTTTCTCACAGTTTTACTCGGCACGTACCTGTCTAAAACGCATTTTACGATTGCCTTGAACTTTTTCCATAAACACTCAACATTGTCAGTGTCGGAACAGAGATTTTCGTTTTGATCTGTTACTCTTGCTAAACAGATAAACCTTCCTCCCTTTTTTTATATTCCTACTTATTTTCGGATTCAGGGATGCTGCAACGGCCTTATGATCACTAATTCCCTGTTCTGCGCCTCCAGAGTCGATAAGTTCGGGTCTGTTTGTTATCAGTAGATCCAAGATGTTATCTCCACGAGTCGATTCTCTGTTTAATTGCTCGAGGTAATTTTCGGATAGTGCACTCAATATAATGTCACTCGATGCTCTGTCCCTATCACCCGTCCTAAACATCAGAGTGTCCCAGTCTATATCTGGTAAATTGAAATCTCCACCTAAGACTATAACATGCTGAGGAAATTTATGTGAAATGTATTCCAGATTTTCTCTCAGTTGTTCTGCCACTAATGGTGCTGAGTCGGGAGGTCAGTAAAAGGAGCCAATTATTAACCTAGCTCGGTTGTTGAGTACAACCTCCACCCATAACAATTTGCAGGAACTATCCACTTCTACTTCACTACAGGATAAACTACTACTAACAGCGACAAACACGCCACCACCAGTTGCATGCAATCTATCCTTTCTAAACACCATCTGTGCCTTTGTAAAAATTTCGGCAGAATTTATCTCTGGCTTCAGCCAGCTTTCCGTACCTATAACGATTTCAGCTTCTGTGCTTTCTATCAGCGCTTGAGGTTCTGGTGCTTTACCTATCCTATGGGATGTCTGAGTGTGAATGTTTTGTAAAGTGTAGCATTTCTTGTTTCTTATAAAAGTGATGGAACATGGGGATTGCACCCATCCACAATCCAACACACCTACAGAGCCCTGATGCAACCCATCCTCTGCTATGCCAGTGAATTGTGAATTTACGCTCCTCCCTCCTTTTATCACGCTCTGCAGATTCTCGAACGCCATGCACTTCGCCTAACCATTCGGATCTGCTTACCCTCCCCCATCTGCATCCTCCACCAACTTATCAAATTCCCCAATCTACTCTTCCTTCTTGAACACCTCCGAATATCCCATAAACTCGACACTACCCGTTTCCTAGTTTACTTCCTCTTCACTGATCCTAGTGCTCTTCCATGCCTCTACCACCACACTCCCCCAACACTACACCCCCACAGCCTTCACATCCTTCTTCCAACGAAACTTTAATCACCTTGCCTTACCTGACCATGAAATCCGTCCTGATATATACATGTCCTATCAGATCTAGGAGATCCCTAGATGTCAGGACTCCCTTTCCCTCCTATGCCGCCGGCCGGGGTGGCCGAGCGGTACTAGGCGCTACAGTCTGGAGCCGCGCGACCGCTACGGTCGCAGGTTCGAATCCTGCCTCGGGTATGGATATGTGTGATGTCCTTAGGTTAGTTAGGTTTAAGTAGTTCTAAGTTTTAGGGGACTGATGACTTTAGAAGTTGAGTCCCATAGTGCTCAGAGCAATTTGATCCAGCCCTCCTATCCCCCCCCCCCCCCCCCCCCACCACTTCCTAAATCTTGGTTCGGAGTTGCATTCCTGTCCACTCTTCTCCCATCTCTCCCCCGCCATCCCTCCACACAAACCTCCTACTATGCACTAACTTTAAATTAACATTACCGTCATACCGTTATTTCTGGCAGTTTACATCCACTGATATCTTCACTGATCTATGTATTTATTGGAATTAGTCAACACATCGGCCTTTCCGGATTACTTTATGCAACTGTCTATCTGTTTTTACATATTTATGTGCGACATTCGTTTTCTATAGATATGTGTCTATATTTTAATTAATCATCAAATCAACCTTCTATATTTTATTGTACAATTGTTTTTGCCAACATTTTTTTCTTTATTTTATTACATCCCCCCAATATGGGCAGTACGTGGACTTTCAGCAGATACAATTTGCCACTCTTCGGCCACATGAGAGGAGAATTTTAAAAAATGTAATGTAAAAGTTGGACATGGTGGTTAACACGAATCGTTTTGTACAATAAAAGGATAGATCATCAGTTGCGTAAGTTAAAATATAAAATGCTGATTCGATGAGTAATTAAAATATACTCAGAAAGGAAAATGAGTGTCACACGTGAAGATATGAAAACAGAAAGACTGTTGCATAAAGTAAAACAGAAAGACTGATGTGTGACTGATTAAAAGAGATACATAGATGACTGAAGAGATGAGTGAATGTAGACTCCCATGGAGATGGGTGCCATGGGAACATAGCATTTAAAGGTACTATATAGCTGGCGATTTGTGTGGATGGATGCTAGGAGGAGGGATGGTGTAGAGTGAAGGGGAATGCAGTTCTGAAACAAGACTTAGCTCAAAATGGTTCAAATGGCTCTGAGCACTATGGGACTTAACATCTATGGTCATCAGTCCCCTAGAACTTAGAACTACTTAAACCTAACTAACCTAAGGACATCACACAACACCCAGTCATCACGAGGCAGAGAAAATCCCTGACCCCGCCGAGAATCGAACCCGGGAACCCGGGCGCGGGAAGCGAGAACGCTACCGCACGACCACGAGCAGCGGACAAAGAAGATTGGAGGGGAAGGCAGCCCTGACAAGGAGTGGGTGATAGGGATCTCCTAGATCTGGTAGGATGGGTACATCTCAGGGCGGATTTCATGATCAGGTAAGGGATGGTGATTAAAGTTTCTTTGGAAGAGGATGTGGAGGGTATGGAGGTATAGTGTCGGGGGAATATGGTGGTAGAGGCATGGCAGAGTACGAGATCCAGTGAGCAGGAGGAAACTAGGGGTTGGGTAGTGTCGAGTTTACAGGTGATGTAGGACATTCGGAAAAGTTCAAGATGAAAGAGTAGACTGGGGAATTTGATAAGTTGGTGGAGGATGTGGGTGGGGGAGGTTATGCATATCCGAATGGCTAGGTGGTGTGCATGATATTCGAGGATCTGTAGAGCATAATAAAAGGAGGGAGGAGTGAAAGTCCATGATTGGTCAGATTAGGGCTTTGTATGTGTGGAGGACTGCAGAAGGGTGCAATCTCCACGTTTGGCCAGTTAGTAGTTTCAGTAATTTTACTCTATTGTGGGATTTTTGTTGAATGGTTAGTAAACAGAGCTTCCATGTCAGTTGGCGATCAAGTGTGAGTCGGAGGTATTTTAGTGTGTAAGTTAACTGGATAGGATGGCCATAAATGGTAAGATAGAAGTCGTGGGGACAAAAGCTGCTGGTAGTATGGCCTTGAATTATTGCCTGGATTTTCGTAGGGTTGATTTTGTGGAGCCACTGGCTGAACCAGGAGGTGATATGATTGATATGGAGCTGGAGGGATCACTGGGATTTATGGAGGGTACGGTAGAGGTTGAGGAAGGCGTTGTCATCGGCATACTGGAGAAGATGAACAGGAGGAGTGCACTGCGACATATCAGCAGTACAGAGGACATGCAGGAGAGGTGGGAAGATAGATCCCTGGGCACACCACCAGTAGGATGGAAGATAGGAGAGTCTGTTTTGTTGGCAGTGACATAAGACAGGCGTTTAGAGATAAAGGAGGCGATGAGTTGGACATAATTTTTGGGAAGTGGAAGTAAATAGGTCTGGAGCTTAAAGAGGAGCCAAGAATGCCATACATCGTCATAAGATTTCTTAAGATCTAGGAGTATTCGAGATGTTTTCCACGGTTCAGGACAGAAACCCATATGTAGGATAACATCGTAAAGAATGGTTAGGATGTCCAGGAAGGAGAGGGGGCATTATTTCAGGTGCCAGTAGGTGATGCGGTGTGACCAGGAGTCATATTGTGTTTTTGATGGAGTATCTATTAATGTCTTGTGTGTTATTGGAGTGTTGTGTTCTGTCTGTAAAATGTTGTCAAGTTATAGGAACCTAGGAGCGAGGGTGGGCAGGAGGTATTATTGCTCTCATGGGCTGTCGGGAATAAGGAGTAGTGGAAGAGGAGTCATCTGGGATGGTGAAGGTGTCAGAGAGGTAGGAAGCAAACTGGTTGGCTTTGCTTAGTTCCTCGGGAAGAGGGCGATTATCATGCAGGAGAGGGTATGAGGGAGCAGGGTTGTTGCCAGTAAGACGGTGTAATACCTTCCAAAACTGGGAAGAGTTTATGGCCAGTGTGGCATTGAGGTTTATGCATGCCAGGTACCATATGCGGCGTCTCTTTGGATTCAGCAGATTTCGGATGTGTTGCTGTAGTTGTCGGTGGAAAGTGTGTCTCCATCATGGATGTGCAGGAAGGATCGGTAAACGGACAGGATTCACAGGGAGTGTGGGACAGTGTGGATAGATCGTCTTTGTCGGAATGTGGTCAATTATGGTGTTTGATGTCTGTTGTAGGAATGTGGCAGCAAGGTGGATGTCATGGGGGGTCTTGGAGGGATAAGAGTAGTTTCCGAGTTCGGTATCAATAAATCCCCTGTAGGCATCCCAAATGTTATGGACGTAGTCCTTGATGTGTTTGGGAGAGGCAGGAGGAGTGAGTGCATGGGTAGGGTGCGTGGTGTAGAGGATGGTGAGTAGGGAAAGGAGATGGTCGCTTCCAATAGGGTCGACGACTGCTGCGGTAATGCGACGAAGGAGGTTAGAAGTGGTGAGGATAACATCAGGAGTTGAATTGCTTTAAGGGTGGTTATGCAATGGGAGAGGCACTGTATCACCGTGGAAGGAGTCACTCAACTGATGCCACCGCTGGATTTCAGCATGGTATCGTGTTTTTTTGTCAACATCCGTGTCCAGATTTTATACTATGTTTTTTTTAAAATTTTGCTTTCATGTGATGTGTCTGAAGAGCGACAACTGTATCCACTGACAGTCCACTCCTTGCCCATATGGGGCGAGAGCGCGGAGCGGGTGAGATGAAATAACTATACAGAAAAAAATAAAAGCTGTTTTCAACAATATTTTTCTCTGTTGTGCTTAATATTTTCCAATTATTAGCCGATATTGTATAAACAAGACCAATCAGTTTTGTAATCTAAACTCCGTATATATATATATATATAGAAGGCTCTGCACACCATTGTGACATAACCGAGTTAAGATATGTAATAATTGTAAAGTCTTTCCGGCATATTACGTTATCATCTACTCTAATACAAAGCTATATTTCGATTTTTGCATTTGTCTTATTTTAATGTATTCTTATAATTTTAAAACTAATGATTTTGTGGGTTTTAGCGCTGATGATTGCCACACAGTCGTTGAAATCTAGATCTGCAATAAATCCATATTGGAATCGAGCCTACGAAACAAGGGGTTATTGAAGTCGAGTTTGTGCGATATGTAGGATATAAGGAGAGGAAGAGGTCGGGGGAATGGTGAGCTGGTAATGAATACGTAGCTTACGATGGTAGCGCCTCTCAACATGAAAATCTAACTTACGACGTGACAAATGTCGCCCTTTCTACGCCCATGTACATGTTCACTCTCCGTGTGAAGACATAATATTAGTAAGCAAACTCAACTGTGGGCAATTACATACAAAGTGATCAAAAAATGTTTTGCACCACCGTCATGGCTTGCAGCTGTTTGGTGTTTTGGGCCACAGGAAATAGCTTCGTAGAACCATTTAATTTTTTAGTTAAAGGAAATCTGCAGTCTCTTCTATTTCAATAGAACGAGCTGTGTCTCGAATCGCGAACGGGACGATACCGATTGTGTAAACTAGACTATCAACACGCCTCTAAGAGTCGTTTCAATCTTAGACCATGGGCGCAATGTCACATTACGGGAGCACGGCAAGTTACCCGCAGAATTAACGCACACCACAGCGACGTCATTCGAACAGCAGCTTCTACCGTGAGACGCAAAACACAGATCACTGCCTAGCCATGGTCGTTCGAGCTCAACCATGCCAATTGATGATGTACAGGCTGCCTCTTTGGAAGCTGCTGGGAGGTCGGTGCCTACGCAAATACACTGCCTGACAAAGAAAGCGAAGCATCTGGAAGGCATGGACTCATCTCAGTGTAACTTCGTACACGTAAATACCACCACGGGCATGTAAATGATTAGATTTGCAATTGTCTGTAACAGGTAGAACGGCCACCAGAGTGCATTACTGCCGTTAGTATTTAGTGTTGTTACCAAGCCTAGTAGGGTGCATAACGTGTGTGAACAGCTTCAGATAGTGAGTGCCTGCAGTGAAGGATACGTACACGCACCATACTAGTGTGAGAAACGTTATCAGCACCTAACAAAGTTTTGAAGGGACCTCATTGTGGGTTTACATGTAGCCGGCTGGTCGGATCATGTAATATACAGATCTGTAGATGTGGGAACGGACGGACGGGAACTTGAGGGCACCCATCTCGTCGACGAGGTATCGGTAGAGCATGTCTGAAAACCACAAGAGAGGATAGCCCTTTTGTGTACCAAACATAGTGTATCCCCTTCACATCTGCGCCCGCCGCCTGATGACAAGTAATGGACTTCCTGCAGCACCCTTGGCCAGAGACTGGTAGCAGACGGACTAGGGATTTGGCGCTCCACCCGTAGGTTGCCGTTAAAACCACAACACGAACTGTTGCATTTCCAGTGGTACCGTGATCAGGAAGCATTGACTGTTGATCGAAGGAATCGCATTGTCTTCAGCGATGAAACGGGGGTGTAGACTACTCCGGTTGATCATCATCTGCCAGTATGGCGGATTCTTGGGATCCCCTTCTTCCGATGATTTGGACCTAGGTTCATGGCTTGGGCAACCATTGGGTATGACTTCAGGTCACAGTAGGTAGTGACAGTAAGATCTATGGCGACACAACGGTATGTCAAAGACAACGAGCGACCTCATCTGTTACCTCTCATGGGATGCCTTTTTCAACAGGACAATGCTCGTCCACACATGGCACGTGTCTCTGTAATTAGTGGATGCATGCAGACCAGAGAGTGTGTGACATTATATTGATAAGAGGGCTCACACTTGCAACTTCTAATTTTGACTCAGTTTTACAACCAATACAACAACATCACATGCTTCCTCAACCCGCTTGTTTCATTTCGTTTCCTGCTCTTCTTCTCGATGCTTGTTCTTAATTTTCTTTTTCCTTGTCAGACAGTGAAACACGGAACACTGCACACGATGAGTTTTGGCCTCTAGGAGTCCATTACGAGCAGCAGTACAAATGCCCGAGCTCTGTGGTGAGCGAAAAGGTAGCATATGAAATGGCATGTGTATCAGTAGCGTCGGACATTCTCCACAGAGAAGGGTTTGTGTGATGCCTGGTGATCGTCGCAAAAGAATATAGAGACGTCAAGGTACGAATTCACTTGTAAAGTATTCAGTTTCACAAGCTAATCAGAGGGAAAGGTCAGTCAACTTTTCGACAAGTATCGTGTAAGGACGTCAGACGTCAAAATTCCCTACAGGAGAGTCGTTTCGGGGCTGTGCAATATCGGGACAGACCCACGGTCGATAGTTAGGTGACGGGATCGTTGCTCAAGATGATAATGTAAGAGCACATTGTGCGTTCCAGCAATGGAATCTACTGACACGAACCCGAACGAGATGGCTTGGCGCTACTTTTAATGTAATAGGCGTCGCAGGAACGTTCTTCACATACCGGGTGACCTCTGACGGACCGCCGTGAAGTATTCGGACGGGCTTAATCAGCAACGTCTTCGGCATCTTGTGGACAGCACTCCAAGGAGGATCGAAGGATGCTACAGGGCGCAGGGTGCAGCAACTCCATATTGAATGTTAGTCAGCAGCAAATTTTAGTTTTACCGTTTGGCAAGGGTGTCTGCCTTTCAAGAAATTGCCTTCATTTTATTTTTAGGGTTCCATACCTCAAACAGTAAAAACGGAACCCTTGTTGTTCGACTGTGTGTCTGTCTGTCTGAGTACACATGCCAAGTTGAAAATTATATCACTTGCTACGGTCTACGGTCCATTGGCGATGTAAAAAATCGAAGCTCCTAAGTCAATGCAGTCAAAAGATACGGCCATTTATGTAACATTTTTTGATTCTCGCAAACTCACTCATCAAAATCTACAGGATACTTTCCGTTTCCCTGGAATCGCGACATATGGCAAGAAGCAATCTTCCACAGTACAAATAAATGGAAAAATAAAAAATTGTTGATTTGTAATTATGTCACACGAAAACATATTTTTTAATTCATTTGTTGTTTGACTGTCTGTCCGTCTGTTCACAATGGAACTGAGCAATATGGGATTTAACTTCTGCGGTCATCAATCCCCTAGAACTTAGAACTACTTACACCTAACTAACCTAAGGACTTCACACACATCCATGCCCGTGGCAGGATTCGAACCTGCGACTGTAGCGGTCGCGCGGTACCAGACTGTAGCGCCTAGAACCGCTCGGCCACCCTGTCCGTCTGTTAAGACCCCTTTTTGTAAGGTAATTTCTGCGATATCTTGTCAGTATCGATATCGATAACAGGAAAAACACGTCGAAGTTCTCGATTTGCGGGTTCGAATAACTCTTTGTCTACATAATTGCCTTTGTTCAGAATCCTCGGTGGGCGAGTCCTACTCGCTCTCATCTGTATTGTTTTCTTTACTTTCAGATGGGTTAACCTAGTATTCCTCGCCCTTGTTGAATCTAAGCCCAAAATTTTTCGCGGATATGTAGGTGTTACAAAACTCTGTGCGAGAAATTTGGTTTCGAGACATTAATGCTGCATGTGAAATGAAATATGGAGGGCAACGGCTCTCGATTTGGCTCCAGCGAAACGAGAGTCCCTGCAGCCAGAGGGAGGCGGCCTGTTAGATGCCGGCTGTGCCAGAGGAGGTTGTCGGAAGTGGCTGGGCGCGCAGAGTCGTAAATTGGCCGCGTCGCGTCGCTCGCCTAACGAAGCGGCGGGCTGCAAGCGGAGCCGCGCGTCCCTGGCGGCGGGCTACGTGTCACGGCTGCCGAACCGGCCGTCGCTCCGCCACCCAGCGCCACGTCGCGACGCGTCTGCGAGCTGCCGCACTCTGACTGGCCACCACCGTAGCAGGCCGTGGCGCTAGCGTCGCTCTTACTCTTGTCTAGGCGCGGATACAAGGTCCGGTCCGGTGGAAAGGATGGGAGGCGGGAATGTTTTGTCTGTCTAGCTCCCACGCCTCCCCCTCAGACGTAACATGTTGCTGTCCCCACCTTCGACGTGTTTTAGATGGATTAGATTTCATTAATAATACCAATGAAATATATAAACTGTTTTAATATAATAACAATAAACTGCTTAATGACCATAAACTATTTTAAAGTAATAATAATAATAATAACAATTACAATAGCTTGTTTACTCCTTTGATTAGTACAGGGCTGCAGAGGACGATTGTGCGAAAATTGCAAGGTATACGGAAAAATTCGCCAAGTGCGAATCGGACTCGTGCACTGAGGTTTCCATACAAACTTAGTTACGTGTATAGACACTTCATCCATCGCCAGAATCGATAATCTCAACGATTTTTGCCTGTTATCGATGTCGATACTGGTAAAATCTATGTCCTGGAATCTCTGTAGTTGTTCCTGAAACTAGCCCCCATATGCAAAAAGAAGAGAGCAGGCTATTTCAGATTATATAATTGGGGAGAGAAGATTTAATAAAAAAATTTATTCACTTATTAAAATTTGACTACAACTTACATTTTATGTTTGCATGCAGCAATATTTTGCTATTACGCATTTGACAGATGTGTATGCAATGTAAGCTCTAAAGGCACAAGGATATTTTTATGTGATATAATCATAATTTAACAATTTTCGAGGTTTTACGTTATTTGTAGTCCGAAACCTTGCCCCTGACAAATTTCATGGATATATGTCAACAGGAAACACCCTGTATGTTTTGATGAGTGAGTTTGCGAGTATCAAAATATGTGACGTAAATAGCCGTATCTTTCTACTGCATTGACTTAGAATCTCCATGTTTTAAAACCGCCAAGGGACGATAGCCCTTAGTATGTGACATACATTTCAATTGGATGTGTCTATCGGTTCCTGGGAAAAACTGGTCTGAACAGACTGACGGACAACAGACAGTCGGATAAGAAACGGCCATTTTTTTTGTTTTTGGTGTGATGTAATTACGAATTAACGGTTTTCGGATTTTTTCCTTCGGTTGAATTGTGAAACATTCCTTCTTGAAGCTGGATCAACAGGGAGTACTCTATAGGTTTTGAGGAGTGAGTTTGCAAGTATCAGAATATTTCACAAAAATGGTCATGTCTTTTGACTTCACTGACTTAGAAGCTTCAGGTTTTTACACCGCCAAGGTACCATGAACCTCAGTACCTGAAATAAATTTCAACTTGACACGTCCACTCATTCCTGAGAAAAAGAGTCGCGCAGATAGACAGACGGACAACAAAAGTGATCCTATAAGGCTTTCTTTTTTACAGATTGAGGTACGGAGCCGGCAGGGGTGGCCGAGCGCTACAGTCTGGAACCGCGCGACCGCTACGGTCGCAGGTTCGAATCCTGCCATTTGAACCATTTTTTTAGGTACGGGACAGCAAAAATAACACAAAGCAGTGGACACACCATCTTCCCAAACTTTGATTCGTAACATGCGCTGTAGCGTAGTTGCTCTAGATGCATGCGTGCTAGAACAGGTAGCCACAACATTTGTTCCGTATTGCTGCATCGAATTACAGGGCGCCTGCAGATAGGCAAACTAATCAACAGCTTTCCAAAGCGGGCCGCACTGCGCCTACCCGGACAAGATTTTTTAAAGAATCTTCGAAGTGCTGCCAATTTTGATGATTGGACTTCCTAACTTTCTTGTTCAATGACAAATTTAATTGATTTTAAATATAGGGGGAACTACTACTCTCGTCATATTGCCGTGTTCACATGATGGTTTCTACAAGGACGTCTTTATTATTTTCAGTCCTCTATTATGGGTCTTGGTACTCTTATTCTGTGCCAACACTCAGATGCTACAGTGGCCGACAGGTTGGCCTTATAATTTCGAACTTCGCGAAAAGTTTCCAGTTGTGGTTCTTTATTACTTTCATGACTGATACTATATTCAATTTCTAATGGAGGTTACTGGAGTGCGACCGTCTTGGAGCTTTCAGGATTAGTCTGAAGCATCTATTTTGAACGATTTGTGAAGTCTTGATGTTGCGTGGATTAGCAGTCCCCCATCACGAACAACCGTACGTCATTATTGGAAAGATCCTAGATTTTTACAGTCTGAGTTTCGTCCTAATGTTCATTTGAGTACTGGTCAGTAACGGGAAGAAATTCTGAATCAGCTGAATCATTTATTCCTTATTTGTCTGGATGTGATTTTTGTAAATTAATTTTGTCTAGACTATCTCTAAGTCAGTCTAGTAATTTCCGTATTCTAAGTGGATGAAAGTTCCATTAGGTTCGGATGTTTTAGGGTGAACATGACCGCTTTCGTTTTGTCCTCATTTAATATGATCATATTTTCTGTGGCCCACCCTTTGTTATTGTCAACTGTGTCTGTTGTCTGAATATTTTCACATTGACTCGTCTACCGCTAGTTATTGCCATCTTAAAATTGGGCTATCACCACTTGTAGTATTACTGATATGTAATTCTCGTTACGGATGAAACATTTTGGAGGCAATACGTGTCTTGTGGTGTGCTCTCATCGAGTTGATTAGTGCTTGACCGCCATCTATCCAGCGTTACGAAAAACCTCCTGTTTTGTAGAAAACTGTCCACAAGTCTACACCTACATCTACATGGTTACTCTGCAATTAACACTTAAGTGCCTGGCAGAGGGTTCATCGAACCATTTTCATACAACTTCTCTACCATTCCACTCTCGAATGGCGTGTAGGAAAAAGGAACACCTAAATCTTTCCGTTCGAGCTCTAATTTCTCGCCGCGCGGGATTAGCCGAGCGGTCTTAGCCGCTGCAGTCATGGACTGTGGGGCTGGACCCGGCGGAGGTTCTAGTTCTCCCTAGGGCGTGGGTGTCTGTGTTTGTCCTTAGGATAATTTAGGTTAAGTAGTGTGTAAGCTTAGGGACTGATGGCCTTAGCAGTTAAGTCCCATAAGATTTCACACACATTTCAACATTTCTAATTTCTCTTACTTTATTACCGAGCGAGGTGGCGCAGTGGTTAGCACACTGGACTCGCATTCGGGAGGACGACGGTTCAATCCCGTCTCCGGCCATCCTGATTTAGGTTTTCCGTGATTTCCCTAAATCGTTTCAGGCAAATGCCGGGATGGTTCCTTTGAAAGGGCACGGCCGATTTCCTTCCCAATCCTTCCCTAACCCGAGCTTACGCTCCGTCTCTAATGACCTCGTTGTCGACGGGACGTTAAACACTAACTACCACCACCACCATCTTACTTTATTTTGATGATCATTTCTCCCTACGTAAGTGCGTGTCAACAAAATACTTTCGCATTCGGAAGAGAAAGTAGGTGATTGAAATTTCGTAAATAGATCTCATCGAAAAAAAACCGCCTTTGTTTCAGTGACTGCCACCCCAACTCGCGTATCATATCAGTGACACTCTCACCCCTACTGCGCGATAACACGAAACGAGCTGCCCTTCTTCGCACTTTTTCGATGTCCTCCGTCAGTCCTACCTGGTAAGAATCCCAAACCGCGCAGCAATATTCCAGCAGAGGACAGACAAGTGTAATGTAGGCTGTCTCTTTAGTGGGTTTGTCGCATCCTCTAAGTGTTCTGCCAACAAAGCGCACTCTTTGTTTCGCCTTCCCCACAATATTATCTATGTGGTCTTTCCATTTAAGTTGCTCGTAATTGTAATTCCTAGGTATTTAGTCTAATTGACAGTCCTTAGATTTGTGCGATTTATCGTATATCCAATATTTATCAGATTTCTTTTAGTACCCATGTGAATAACCTCGCACTTTTCTTTGTTTAGTGCTAATTGCCACTTTTCGCACCATACAGAAATTCTCTCTAGAATACTTTGTAATTGGAATTGATCGTCTGATGATCTTACTAGACGGTAAATTACAGCGTCATCTGCAAAAAAATCTAAAGGGGCTGCTCAGATTATCATCTAGATCATTTATATAAATCAGGAACAGTAGAGGACCTATGAAATTACCTTGCGGAACGCCAGATATCACATCTGTTCTACTCGATGATTTACCGTCTATCACTACCTACTGTGATCTGTCTGAGAGCAAATCACCAATCCAGTCACACAACTGAGACGATACTCCATATGCACGCAATATGATTAATAGTCGCTTGTGAGGAATGGTATTAAAAGCCTGCTGGAAATCTAGGAATGTGGAATCGATGTGATACCGGTATCCCTTGTCGACAGTACTCATTGCTTCATGGGAATAAAGATCTAGCTGTATTGCACAAGAAGGATATTTTCTGAATCCGTTTTGGTTATGTATCAATAAGTCACTTTCTTCAAGGTGATTCATAATGTTCGATTAGAGTATATGCTCCAAAATCCTACTGCAAATTGAGTCAGTGATATGGGGCTGTAATTAAATGGGTTACTCCTATTTTCTTTCTTGAATATTAGTGTGACCTGTTTGATGATAGTCTCATATGTCGCTTAGCGCATGTAGTTTGTTGAGAAATTTAGCCTTTTATACTTTATACGTTTTTTCAATGTCCAAAATTACTGTGGCACTGTAGTACGACCTGTTCTTATTAAATACAATGAACTCCGTTATTCTTAATAACTGCATTTCCGATGTCAATATAGTCAGGAAAGCGAACTGGTCAGGTCTTATGGTGCCCTTTTCTGGTTGCCGCAGTCTCTGTAACATTATTCGTTCAAAGACCTTAGACACGGTGATGAGGGGACTCAATGGTCTGTGGTTATTTGTTTATTTGCAGCTCTTGTCTCGTTTCGCAGAAGTTGCGTCAGCGAATTGCACTATTGACATTTGCCAAACAAAAACCGCACCAAGCTGAGCACCTGTAATATGAATTAAAAACTTACAGAGAGACTGTGTGCACTGATACGTGTACCTTCTTCGTGGCTTGTCTGCGTAGTATTTATCCAGAACTCTGGAGGTATTTATGAATAATTTATGCATTGCTTTAGCATAACGTCCAAGTAACCGGAGTTCTAAAAACACAGCCTTCGAAACGCACACACCTGAAATTTGAGTAGTCCACGTATCACACACGAAATCTCTGAACTACAATAGCAATAAGATCTCGTAACTTTTGTGATGTGACAATTTACACAGTATAAAACCACGATGAATGGGAACGCTGATTCGGCAGTGTGTACGAGCTTGACATTAAGGACGTGTAAACGAGTGAAAAGCTGTTTCTTTCAGTCGTTTCCACCTACACATTGGAACTCAGCTCTTTCTTTTATGGAAGTTCTTTCTTCTTCTGTGTTGCCTTACTCAGCGTTCTGGTTTTTTTCCTTTCTACACGTGGATTTCCGAACGATGTCGGGTTTGTTGTTAACAGCAGGTTAGTCAGCACGTACATATGCGCCTTCACTTCGTTGCGATATTAGCGGACAGGCCGTAAGCGCGTCCACTCGGCACGCCCTCACGCGAACAGCTGAAAAGTACACGGTGCTAACACGTAGCTTGTAAGTTCCAGAATTCCTTACCACTTTCGGGACAGTGTTTTCATGCTGCTTTATTCTATGAATGCTAGCTGTGAACAGCAGTGTAACACGTCTCCACTTGAGGTTCAGATGTAAGTACAATCATCCAATTTATTTTTTGGATAGTTTTCTAAACCACTTACAGTCAATGTAAATATATATAAGTTATTTTTCCGAGATAACTATATCGAGATCGAGTGCTTCCGGAAGAAAGCACCGTTAGCAACGTTATTTATTCAGGCATTTCCACCAATCCTAACAATTTGTTGCTTGTCTACCTCCGCGTATAATCACACTTACCCGTTTCACTATTAAACCACCTTCCAGTCAAAAAACATGAAATTCGTGATAGATGTACTTCAGTGAAGCATATTCCACTACCTATGATCAAAACATATTCTGCTACCTCTTGTTGGAGTGTAACTCTTCTTCTCCTTCCCTACCCCCTCCCACCCCCTCGTAGTAAGTCCACATTTTTCCAGCCATAGTACAACCAGTTTGCTTCTGCATTGCGTGCCAACACCCTTGAGTAGCTGACGCTGTAGCTATGAACGAAGTAAGTTGTTCAGCTTCCCTATGAGTCTTTTCCAAGTTTTCTGCTTGCATTTAGGAAGTTTTGACAAGTATCATACTTGTTTATTTCTTTAACGTTATGTTAATGTTATAAATTAATATATATATTGTTTAGTTATTGTGATTGTACCGCGTGTATTCTTGAGTGTCGTTTAGGTAATGTACGAAGAGGCTTTCCCTCGTATATCTTTAGCCTCTTTTGTCAAAACACAGCAGGTTCTACACTAAGCCTCACTGACATGATAATGCAGTAGCAACTGCGATAGCATCCTGAAACACCGTATTATTGAAGATATAGCTGAGGGCAAGTCAGGTCAATAGCTTATGGAAAGTTCGTGCTTGGTACAAAAACAAACATGAAATTTCTTCACTTATGTTGTTAACCAATACTTTTCATTTCACCAGTTAGTGCCCTTGAAATAATTACTTTATTTTTTTTTAAACATCTATAGTTACTGGTATATCATAAGAAAGTTTCATATGTTAACGAACTGTGAAAATACTCTTTTCATGATATGCTGTCATTCGCCAAAAACTCGTTTCGATATCTAAAATCTCAAACTGTTAGAGATATGAGGGATGTTATAAATTTTTAACTTTCATTTTATCGCTTGCATGCATGAATGGAAGTGAGTGTGCTACATACAGTCTTGGAGATAAATATAGACCTTCTCGTAATTTTAAAGAAAAATTCTTTATGTTAGCTACATTTCGAATGCAGCAGTATATGACGTAATATGTACCAAATGTAAACTCATAGTGACCTTTTCTTTCCTTTTCTTTTTCTTTTTTTTTTTAAAAAAAAAACAAGTAATTCGAATTTTGCGTGGGGGATTACCGAAATATCACAGCAACTCTTATTATTAATGAAACGACAGACTGTTCACCATGAAGCTGACAAATGACACTACATAATGCAAAATGCAAAAGAATCATATTGTTTTCAGTATAGTTTCTTTAACATTGTGTGAGGAAGATTCCAGAGCAGCCCGTGTGCACGCACGCCCATTCTCATGTGTAGCAAGCAGGACACCGACCTCGACGAAGTGGGTAGAGAATATTCCGTTCATAGTGGACCAAGTGTACAGCTCAGCAGGCGACATCAAACTATGCCGGCCGTCCCTTCGGAACAGATGCTGAATAAAATAAGGAGCTGGATTAACATATTTTTGCCGATACAAACCGATGTTACCAAACTTCAGGAAAACAGAACTATTGTAGCCACTAATAACACATTCTTGTTACTCACTCGTATTAATTTTGACGTGACATATACAGTAGGCAGTTCAGAACTACAGGTGTGATCGTCTGACATTTTTCAGAGTCATTGAACAGTTCAATTGTAGACTGTCAAAAGCTTTTCCGTTTTCTGTAACTAGTCTTACACTAACCTCATTTTATGAGCAATTACCAACCAGTTTATCTATATTGTTGAATGGTATTTGGAGTGTGTTATTTATTTCAATTATTTCTGGTTACACTGGGCTTTACGTCATGTTTTCATTAATGTGACTGATTTTATTGATCATGAAAACTGTGTTAGTGGTTCAAGTACTGCATAAGTGTGCCGATTACGTGTGCCCGTACGGAATCTTTCTGAATATTTTCATTTCAGCAATCATATTTCCTTCTATGCTGTTCCTGAATTTTGTGCTGTCTTCATTTAGGTGTGGACTAGCTTAGCGTCCACTGCTTCGCTTGCCTAGACTCTATGGTCTTCACAGATCTCTCTTGTTTTTCTTTTACCAAATTTTTAAGTTCACGAATTGCGACATCTGCTAAACTTTTCACACTAATGAAGGCCGTAGACGCATGGTCTTTTCCGAATGAACAGACGACCAAATAGAAATGCTGGTAGCTGGAGTTGGAGGTCTTTCTTAATTCAGTCTTTTGAACTATTATGGTGATTTTCCACAAAAAAACTTTCATTCCTTAACACATATTTCTTTAGAATTCAAATACCAATTTTTACAGATTTGGCTTTAAATATATTTTAATATAACGAAATACTTTACGAAAAATTTGAATCCCCTGTTTCACCCCGTTAGGAGTTGAAATTCCGCAAAGCCCTGACACAGGCATTTTTTAAATTTCTAACCGAGAAGTAAAATACTAGTTTTTATAGATGTAGCTTTAAAATTGATTTAGTAGTAGTTTATTATTATTATTTATTTTCAGAATGAACATTCACTCACTATTTTACCTTCCTAGGTGCTGTAATTCCAAAAATACTGCAGATGTGTCTTTTTTTCTAACCGAGAAACCAAATACCAATTTTCATAGTGCTAGCCTCAAAATTGCGTTAATAGTGTCATATTTTCAAAAAACCTTTCATCCCCTATTCATTCCCTTAGGGATGTGATTTCAAGCAATCCCTTACTAAACAGAGCCTACAGCATGAGATCAGCACCCTCTCGAGATTTCAAGTTTCAATTCTTAGCGGTTTTCGCTGGGCGATGATGAGTAAGTGAATTAGTATGGCTCAATTTCAGCCCATTAGGGGTTACATTTGCAAAAAACACTGAAACACGTACTTTTTGTTTCCAACCGAGAGCCTAAATTCAGATTTGAAAAATTTAACTTTAAAAGTGCTTTCGTAATAACATTTTCATAAAATATTTCATCCCCAATTTCACCCCGATTCCAAAAATGATGAAACACACATTTTCTTGGTAACTGAGCAGTCAATTACCAATTTTCCTGGTGTAGTTTTAAAAATGCTTTAGTAGTTCTTTAATAATGATTTATTTTCAAACAAGCTTTTTCCATTATTTCAGCCCCATAGGGGTTATATTTCCAAAAAGGCTGAAACACGTGTTTCCTTATTTCTGTCAGAGAAATCAAATATCACTTTTCGTAGCTCTAGCTTCAAAACTGCGTTAACAGTAACATGTTTTCAACAAACCATTCATGCCCTATTTCACCCACTTAGGGCTGGAATTTTGGAAAATCTCATCTTAAGCTACGCCTGCAATATAAGATGAACATCCTCCAAAATTTCAAGATTCTATTCCTAGCAGTCTCTGCTGGGCGATGATGAGTCAGTAAGTCGGAACATTGTCTTTTGTATATATAGATTACTGCTTATAAGGTTTTAGTATAGTATGTGTTGATAGATATGAAGCTAAATTGATTCGCGGGGTCTGATCCGAATTGATATGATCGGCTGTTGCAAAACTTCATAGCAGAACGGATACATGTCACATCAAAAGGGAAAATTGTAAGGAATTTATGGTGCATACGCGGGTGTTCTGCTGACCTGTTGTTTCCATTTTATGCACAATATCTCGACGATCGACCTAGCCATCCTCTTCGGGTGCTGCGAGTTTTCCTGTTACATGTACTCGCTGCCTGGAATCGAACCTGATTATGAACTATTTCTTGGTCTTGTGCTGCTATTGATAGCCGAGTTCCATTCCCGACGCACATTACGCCCTTTGATGTTCTTTCGTTTTCCAGAGCCCGCAATGATATTCCGTGAAACGTAAATTCTCTCAGTGTTTCTCAGTTTTGGTGGATATCATAGCCGGCTGTATCGTAATAAATTGAGTTCCAGGCATCCAAACCTTGTTTAAATTGAGACCTCCGTCTCGGTTTATTAGGTTTTCTGACGTCTTTATTTTGATAGACTTCTTAATTATGCTGTCCCGAGGACTGCCTCGAATATGATCATGGAATGAAGTACGATAAGATTAGAATCGCGGTGCAATCGCCAAGTTTCTGGTATTAAATCTTTTCTTCCCTTACAGTCAGCACCATTGCGTCACCTTTAAATCGGGATTCCAGGAGGATTTCGCCTCGCTCGTTAATCGTGCCGCAAAGAACTTTTTAATGGTCTCTTTCAACCGGATCGACGCCTTCGTTATAACTCTCTGTGCTCTCTCAGCAGTATAGAGTGACCAGAAAGTCATGGGCAAATGGTTCTTACATTTCTATAGTTATTAAAGCTGTTCCAAAAAATCTCAGGTTGCGTCTTCCTCTGTTGAACGATGCACCTACGTAATAATTTAATCACATTTTTACATTGCTGGCGAACTATACGATGGATTTCTTTTGATTATCTCAGCTTAGACCGTAGTTTTGGTGAACACCGTTGTGATAGATATCGTTATCAGGTACGATCTAACTGATTCAAATAGAGGAACAGAGAAAAATTTTAATTTTTTTAAACAGTTTTTACTCCGTTGGCGATGTTATTTGGCTGCAATAAATGCTACTGTATGGCACGTAAACAGTTGTGTGAGATAATTAATGAGCAACTGAACTGAGAGCTGAGTCACTAAGAAACATAATGTAATATGATTATAACGAACGGCACTATGTTGTGGAGATCTGTCAAATTAGTTGTTCCTACATGTGACATTTGCCAGCAGCCGACAGAAATGCATTTACATGTTAGTGCCACCTGTGTAAATATTCTTCGGTAGTACTTAATTTTGAGACTAAAAATAAGAGTGACTAATCGGACTCTTTAACTTGACTCCTCTTTGATCTTTGATCGGCGGTAGACGGCTGACTTAGTGGCGCTCCGTAATGTTGCCAGCCTTTGGTACGTAACAGTTCTGCGCTTTGCAGCAGAACGTAACCATTTTGAAAGTAGTGTTGATTCATGTACGTTGACCGAGCGCGGTGGCGCAGTGGTTAGACACTGGACTCGCATTCGGGAGGACGACGGTTCAATCCCGCGTCCGGCCATCCTGATTTAGGTTTTCCTTGATTTCCCTAAATCGCTCCAGGCAAATGCCGGGATGGTTCCTTTCAAAGGGCACGGCCGACTTCCTTCCCCGTCCTTCCCTAATCCGATGAGACCGATGACCTCGCCGTCTGGTCTCCTTCCCCGAAACAACCAACCAACCAACCATCATGTACGTTGTTGTCTATAGTGATTACTATTTTTATTCAGAAAAATGGGAAAATATGATGTACATGGTCTCCTAATGGTTTGCTATCAACTTTGATGTCACCTCAGCGACGCATTGACCCAATACATTTTCGTTTCTGTTTGGGGCTGTAATAAACTGGCTACCCTGGAGGAGGAGGCGGGGCTTGTTCCATCTGCCAATCAGTGACGAGCCGATGGCAAGATTCCGCTCCCAGCATCATCCACTTAGGGGCCAAGATGAAGTGTGCAATTAGCAGAAGCGGTAGCGATGATCAGTATACACTGTGGTTACCGTTTGCCCAGCGGATTTTCACTGTGAAAAAGGGCTGATTTTTGCATGAATGTTGTAGGAGGAAGGTATGGAAATTTATCTCTGGTGACAACTGCAGTGATTCAGATAACATAGAAGAGTTCAAAGTTAGTTCCTAACGTGTTTATTGTCCCACGTCTCTACGCACTGCACTGCTATTACATTGTATCTAACGTACATATAGTAGCTAATGGTTACGTAAAGCCCTTTATCTGCACTGTGATATTACTGTTATCAGTTTTGTCGTTTTTTCTTGACTAAGAATCATGTATGATATAAAGTCATTTGCATTCTTGATGTATATACGTATTACGCGTTTACCAAGAGATGTAGCGCAGTGGTTAACACACTGCACTCTTATATGGGAGGGCGATGTTTTAAAACCGCGTCCGGCCATTCTGATTTAGGGTTTCCGTGACTTTTTTTTTTTGAAAGGGCGCGGCCGGTTTCCTTCTCCATCCTTTCCTAATCCGAGCTTGTGCTCCGTCTCTAATGGCCTCGTTGTCGACGGGACGTTAAACAGTAATCTCCTTCTCTTCCTCTTCCTATCATGCATTTACACAAAGTTTGCCGTGTTTTTGCAATTTGTAACATTTAATGCTTCTATTATACCAGTAAACAGTGACATGGCTTGTTAAATGATAAAACTGCATCTACTCAGCCTTAACGATATAACTTTCGTATACATCTCCATAATAGGTATATCTTAAAATGTAGCTTCCGGTAACTTCACATAATCTATGACTGTTGGCGATGCTTACCGATTTCGATACCGGTTCCTGGTTTGCCGGCTGGCGTCTTTGGATTCCGCAACAACTTTGACTGATGCGGAACATACCGAGTTATATTTCGTTACCTAGGTTACCAGTTTGCGTCCTACCACACATCTTTGCTACACTTGCGCCTACCGGAAGTCCCTGCATAGGGCAGCTAGCATTGAAATGGGCCAATGTTATTGAATAAGGACTTCTTATCAGCTTTTTAACTTTTTGTAGCACACGTCTTTTAAGTAATATTTAAAACATCCTTAGCGGTTCATTTTACGACCAGATTTGTAATATTTATATATTTTTATAAACGGGTTTTCCGGTGCGAACTGTAGTCATGTTACATAACCATTGGCTGTTAGTGACGTTATGCAGGAGGCGGAGGGCGGAGTTTTTGCTACTAAACCACTAGTGAATGAGTCTTATTCGACAGTGTTCTTCAAGCCTCTCCAGAGCGGCCTGATCCACGCCGCCGTCTCTTGCAGTCACCTAGGGTATTTCTGTGGTACTATTCTCACGACTGTATTCAAGTCCTTTGTGCTCTAAGTATATTACTCATTTTCACGGAGTAAACTGGCCTGATGGTGATGATTCTGTAAGAGATCGAAACCGGGCAAAGAATCAAATAAATAACTTAAATGCGATCTACATCTACATGATTACTCTTCAATTCACATTTAAGTGCTTGGCAGAGGGTTCATCGAACCACAATCATACTGTCGCCCTAGTATTCCACTCCCGAACAGCGTGCGGGAAAAAACGAACACCTAAACCTTTCTGTTCGAGCTCTGATTTCTCTTATTTTATTTTGATGATCATTCCTACCTATGTAGGTTGGGCTCAACAAAATATTTTCGCATTCGGAAGAGAAAGTTGGTGACTGAAATTTCGTAAATAGATCTCGCCGCGACGAAAAACGTCTTTGCTTTAATGACTTCCATCCCAACTCGCGTATCATATCTGCCACACTCTCTCTCCTATTACGTGATAATACAAAACGAGCTGCCTTTTTTGCACCCTTTCGATGTCCTCCGTCAATCCCACCTGGTAAGGATCCCACACCGCGCAGCAATATTCTAACAGAGGACGAACGAGTGTAGTGTAAGCCGTCTCTTTAGTGGATTTGTTGCATATTCTAAGTGTCCTGCCAATGAAACGCAACCTTTGGCTCACCTTCCCCACAATATTATCTATGTGGTCTTTCCAACTGAAGTTGTTCGTAATTTTTACACCCAGGTACTTAGTTGAATTGACAGCCTTGAGAATTGTACTATTTATCGAGTAATCGAATTCCAACGGATTTCTTTTGGAGCTCATGTGGATCACCTCACACTTTTCGTTATTTAGCGTCAACTGCCACCTGCCACACCATACAGCAATCTTTTCTAAATCGCTTTGCAACAGATACTGGTCTTCGGATGACCTTACTAGACGGTAAATTATAGCATCATCTGCGGACAACCTAAGAGAACTGCTCAGATTGTCACCCAGGTCATTTATATAGATCAGGAACAGCAGAGGTCCTAGGACGCTTCCCTGGGGAACACCTGGTATCACTTCAGTTTTACTCGATGAGTTGCCGTCTATTACTACGAACTGCGACCTTCCTGACAGGAAATCACGAATCCAGTCGCACAACTGAGACGATACCCCATAGGCCCGCAGCTTGATTAGAAGTCGCTTGTGAGGAATGGTGTCAAAAGCTTTCCGGAAATCCAGAAATACGGAATCAACTTGAGATCCCCTATCGATAGCGGCCATTACTTCGTGCAAATAAAGAGGTAGCTCCGTTGCACAAGAACGATGTTTTCTGAAACCATGCTGATTACGTATCAATAGATCGTTCCCTTCGAGGTTATTCATAATGTTGGAATTCAGTATATGCTCCAAAACCCTACTGCAAACCGACGTCAATGATATAGGTCTGTAGTTCGATGGATTACTCCTACTACCCTTCTTAAACACTGGTGCGACCTGCGCAATTTTTCAGTCTGCAGGTACAGACCTATCGGTGAGCGAGCGGTTGTATATGATTGCTAAGTAGGGAGCTATTGTATCAGCGTAATCTGAAAGGAACCTAATCGGTATACAATCTGGACCTGAAGACTTGCCCCTATCAAGCGATTTGAGTTGCTTCGCAACCCCTAAGGTATCTACTTCTAAGAAACTCATGCTAGCAGCTGTTCGTGTTTTAAATTCTGGAATATTCCATTCGTCTTCCCTGGTGAAGGAACTTCGGAAAACTGCGTTCAATAACTACGCTTTAGCGGCACAGTCGTCGGTAACAATACCATCGGCAGTGCGCAGCGAAGGTATTGACTGCGTCATGCCGCTTGTGTACTTTACATACGACCAGAATTTCTTAGGATTTTCTACCAAATTTCGAGACAATGTTTCGTTGTGGAACCTATTAAAGGCATCTCGCATTGAAGTCCGTGCCAAATTTTGCACGTCTGTAAATTTTACCCAATCTTCGGGATTTCGCGTTCTTCTGAACTTCGTATGCTTTTTCCGTTACCTCTGCAAACAGCGTTCGGACCTGTTTTGTGTACCATGGTGGATCAGTTCCATCTCTAACCAATTTATCGGGATTGATTTCACTGAAATGATTTTATTATCGTTTTTTAATCGTTGTTTCTTCCGAGGACAATGTTGCAAAAAATTCTCAATTGGTGGTGTTTGAAAGCAGTCACCTCTCATGTGCAATGACCTCATACTGTTGTGTGCACAACAAAGCAGTGAGGAAGTCGATACAAGCCGTGACATGACGATGATTCTCAACAATCCAGGAGGGTTTGAAAGGCCCACGCTGTTGATTAGCATCAGTCTGAGGCCACTCTATGACGAGCAACATGAATGTTTCTGTACCCATTCAACCAAAGCGTAAGGAAACCTCGAAATGCTGTAAGAACATGGAACTTAAACTTTGTGTTCTGCCTTACGGCAGGTCTTGTCATGGGGGAAGCCTCTTCAGAGAGGTCTACCGCATGAGCGTCTAGGGAAGTGATTCCTGTGATGGTTTCTCGTTGCCTTCCACTGATGATGATGAAATGATAATGAGGAGAACACAACACCCAGTCCCTGAGCGGAGAAAATCTCCGACCAAGCCGGAAATCTAACCCGGGCCCCTTGGCGTGACAGACCGCCGCGCTGACCACTCTGCTATAGGGGCGGACAACATGGAACTACGAGGGCGGTAAGAAGATACGTCATCAGCGAAGGTTTGAGTTCTGCCAGTGCATGGAACCCAAAGATAGCGTCAAATCGCGGACGCATAACATGCAGTTATAAGCAGGGTATTCTGGTTTTACAAACCAATGATCCAGGACATTTGTCATTGTTTTTCTGAGGCAGTCTGTATTGGAGAAACACGAATATCATTAAGCTTGTGATTATAGGAAAATTGGAATACTACTCATTGTACGTTCCTACGAAATTTCCATGTCAAATGTTTTTAGCATTCACCCATATAAATGTTAGACAAGCCGAATATGTCACCAAGTAATCTTGCAACACAGGTTTTCCATATGCATATCAGAAGCAATAGTACATTTTATAAGAAACTCTAACGCATTATTTACGGATTGCATGTATTAAGACGTACTTTTGTCAGAAACGTAATTTGCCTTTTAAATCAAAGGCACTTTACTAAAGACAAAATGGTTGAAATGGCTCTGAGCACTATGGGACTTAACATCTGTGGTCATCAGTCCCCTAGAACTTAGAACTACTTAAACCTAACTAACCTAAGGACATCACACACATCCATGCCCGAGGCAGGATTCGAACCTGCAACCGTAGCGGTCGCTCGGTTCGAGACTGTAGCGCCTAGAACCGCTCGGCCACCTCGGCCGGCTATGGATACTCTCTAAGGGGATGGGAAATGAAGTAAATTTGCAAAGCAATTAACTTGCATTCATAAAGCTTACCATATGTTGCTGAAACTACACATTTGATGCAACATGACCACGAGACTGATTTTCTTATGTAACTTTAGTCCCTTACGTATCAACTTAGGGAATGAACATCGGTGAGAGTTTAGTGTGAAAAAGCTAATATTACACATGTGGTATATTATCTGGTTCGAAATACGATTACGGACAAGCATACGAGTAAGAGATCCTTGCAGATAGAAATTAGAAAGGGAAGGCACTGTAATTGCACTTCGATAGATTGTAGTGATACGTATCATGATTTACTCGTTTATTGCAATAAAGCTTAGCATTTTCTCCTAGTAAGCATGATACTAATGAAATGACGGCTGTATGCGAAAGAAAGTCCACTCGTCTCGTTTTTTGCGGCAGAGTCACTCTTTTTTTTCCCAAAATGTCACGCTGTGCCCAAAAGGTTTTTGGGGACGTGCGTGCGTCCAGACTTTTTTTATGGTTTCGCTTGGCTAAAGGGTTTTAGCTTATAGATTTAGTGCGCAATTATATACGCTAGGAAGCGTCTCTTGTGTAACTTTCTCTAGATCTCTGTTTATTTACTGTTAATATTTTTCACCGGTGGTACTACTGATTCATGTTATGTTGTATTTTCGATTGTTTAGGCGTCAAAAATTTCCGCTGTGGTGAGCAGCCCGAATAAGTTGTGGTAGGTACATGAAAATTTCAAATCTATGCAATCACTGTTTCAGCATGCCAAAACGAATGTGTAATTTTAATAGAAATACAAAAAGTGAGTTTCATTTAACAGCGGTAGTGCAGAAACTGTTAAATATACGCGTGTTTTCCTTAGTGAATAAGATAAAAATAAAATAAAATGAAATTTGAATCAGTGAAGGACTTGCTCATTTTCAAAAAACATTTTTTATGTTCACATTTACGATAAAATGTCAAAAGAAAATGCCCTTGTTGATGAATTATATGAAAGTGAAAAGTACGATGACGGAGCGGGAGAATAACTGTAGAAAGTCATTTGATATCATTTGACTGCATGATGCAAAGACAAATTTATATGTCAGTTAAATTTTATCAGTGCAACTTGCGTCCGGTTTTTATCCCTTAATTGCCCCAGATTTTTTTTCTGAATTTTTTGAAATGATCCGTTTTCTAATGAAGATGAAATGGACACTCTAGTCTGCAACCACATGGCGTCCAATATGAAATGAATCACTGCCTTTAATCAGCATTGTTTCCAGAATGCTTGGAACTAATGCTTCGCATTTCTAGCTACGCTTGATAGTCTAAAGGAAGGAATCAGCTCAAGACTCGTCACTGTGTTCGCAGTCCTACAACCTGAATGGTTTCGAGCTGACGCAATGCTCGAAGTGCAAGATCTTAAACTCCCAATGAAAATTGTTAAACTTCACGCGGAAATCCAACAAATATCAAGTAAATCACTCAGTACTCCTACTAGTTCTGAAGCCATCAGTTTTGAACGTGACCTAACTTTTAAGTTTTAACCCGAGTCAGTACCTAACACTGTGTAGTAACAGAACGTGTGTTTCCACCGATTTCTGGAGCCAGAGTTCCCTCCGCCCGAAGACTCACGAGCCTCCTCTGCAAGCAGCGTTCAAAGCGAATTCTTTATTTAGGGGCGGCCTCCATCCACGTTCAGAGCAAATTCTTTATTTAGGGGCCGCTTCCAACCAATCAGCTACGCCCACTAAGCCAATCACAGATGCTGAAAAAGCGTGGGCAGTCGTTGGCACCCAGTTCTTTCATATCAGAGAGGAAGTTTCAGAGTGAACTACACTCATGCTCATAAATTAAGGATAATGCTGATACATGGTGAAACAACGCTCTGGTGGGCGGTTTGCGGGTTTAAATCATCTCGGGGTATGACGATGCGGTGCATTTGACCAGCGGTCGTCGCATGGTGGCGCTGGCAGCAGTCCACATATACAGAGGTGTGTTGGTGCATGTCATAATACGGTGCAGCGAGTAAGTGAGCAGATATTTTCAGACTTGCTAATGGTGACTGTGTGTTGAAAATAGTTCAAAGAAATATTGATGACGTTATGAGGGGCGGAATACAAGGGCGACTGCAGGCTGGTCAAACAGCAGATCACAGCACGGGCCCTCCGTGTGCCACAAAGTGTGATCTCAAGATTATGGCAACGACTCCAGGAGACAGGAAACGTGTCCAGGCGCTACAGTACGGGACTTCCACAGCGTACAACACCACAAGAAGACCGATATATCACCATCAATGCCCGAAGACGGCCACGGAGTACTGCAGGTAGCCTTGCTCGGGACCTTACCGCAGCCACTGGACACATAGTCTACAGACGACAGAACAGACGTGGTTAATTCGCCCGGAGACCTGCAAGGTGCTTTCCACTGAACCCTGGTCACAAGAGAGCCTGTAAAGCCTGGTGTCAAGAACACAGTACATGGTAATTGGAACGGTGGTTCCAGGTTATGTTCACGGACGAGTCCAGGTATAGTCAAATGGTTCAAATGGCTCTGAGCACTATTGGACTCAACTGCTGCGGTCATTAGTCCCCTAGAACTTAGAACTAGTTAAACCTAACTAACCTAAGCACATCACAAACATCCATGCCCGAGGCAGGATTCGAACCTGCGACCTAGCGGTCTTGCGGTTCCAGACTGCAGCGCCTTTAACCGCACGGCCACTTCGGCCGGCCCAGGTATAGTCTGAACAGTAATTGTCGCCGGGTTTTCTTCTGGCGTGAACCAGGAAGCATATACCAACCCGTTGATGTTCTTGAAAGGAACCTGTATGGAGATCGTGGTTTGATGGTGTGGGGTGGAATTATGATTGGTGCACGTACACACCTGCATATCTTTGACAGAGGAACTGTAACAGTTCAGGTGTATCGGGACGTCACTTCGCACCAGTAAGTCCGCCTTTTCATGGGTGCAGTGGCTCCCACCTTCGTCCTGAT